>NW_024059499.1:0-34886 GCF_016432855.1 Salvelinus namaycush | reverse complement strand
ACCAGGATGTAACTAATTGTTCCCTGTTACTACAAATCAGGTTCATAAACACACTGGTAACCAGGATGTAACTAATCTGTTCCCTGTTATTACAAATCAGGTCATAAACACACTGGTAACCAGGATGTAACTAATCTGTTCCCTGTTATTACAAATCAGGATCATAACACACTGGTAACCATGCATGATTAACTAATCTGTTTCCCTGTTACTACAAATCAGGTTCATAAACACACTGGTAACCAGGATGTAACTAATCTGTTCCCTGTTACTACAAATCAGGTTCATAAACACACTGGTAACCAGGATGTAACTATCTGTTCCCTGTTACTACAAATCAGGATCAAAACACACTGGTAACCAGGATGTAACTAATCTGTTCCCTGTTACTACAAATCAGGTTCATAAACACACTGGTAACCAGGATACTATAACTAATCTGTTCCCTGTTACTACAAATCAGGTTCATAAACACACTGGTAACCAGGATGTAACTAATCTGTTCCCTGTTACTACAAATCAGGTTCATAAACACACTGGTAACCAGGATGTAACTAATCTGTTCCCTGTTACTACAAATCAGGTTCATAAACACACTGGTAACCAGGATGCTAGTAACTAATCTGTTCCTGTTACTACAAAATCAGGTTCATAAACACACTGGTAACCAGGATGTAACTAATCTGTTCCCTGTTACTACAAATCAGGTTCATAAACACACTGGTAACCAGGATGTAACTAATCTGTTCCCTGTTACTACAAATCAGGATCATAAACACACTGGTAACGGATGCAGTAACTAATCTGTTCCCTGTTACTACAAATCAGGTTCATAAACACACTGGTAACCAGGATGTAACTAATCTGTTCCCTGTTACTACAATCACGGGATCTAACACACTGTACCAGGATGTAACTAATCTGTTCCCTGTTACTACAAATCAGGATCATAAACACACTGGTAACCAGGATGTAACTAATCTGTTCCCTGTTACTACAAATCAGGTTCATAAACACACTGGTAACCTGGATGTAACTAATCTGTTCCCTGTTACTACAAATCAGGATCATAAACACACTGGTAACCAGGATGTAACTAATCTGTTCCCTGTTACTACAAATCAGGTTCATAAACACACTGGTAACCAGGATACTATAACTAATCTGTTCCCTGTTACTACAAATCAGGATCATAAACACACTGGTAACCAGGATGTAACTAATCTGTTCCCTGTTACTACAAATCAGGTTCATAAACACACTGGTAACCAGGATGTAACTAATCTGTTCCCTGTTACTACAAATCAGGATCATAAACACACTGGTAACCAGGATACAATAACTAATCTGTTCCCTGTTACTACAAATCAGGTTCATAAACACACTGGTAACCAGGATGCAGTAACTAATCTGTTCCCTGTTACTACAAATCAGGACCATAAACACACTGGTAACCAGGATGTAACTAATCTGTTCCCTGTTACTACAAATCAGGTTCATAAACACACTGGTAACCAGGATGTAACTAATCTGTTCCCTGTTACTACAAATCAGGTTCATAAACACACTGGTAACCAGGATGTAACTAATCTGTTCCCTGTTACTACAAATCAGGATCATAAACACACTGGTAACCAGGATGTAACTTATCTGTTCCCTGTTACTACAAATCAGGTTCATAAACACACTGGTAACCACGATGCAATAACTAATCTGTTCCCTGTTACTACAAATCAGGTTCATAAACACACTGGTAACCAGGATGTAACTAATCTGTTCCCTGTTACTACAAATCAGGTTCATAAACACACTGGTAACCAGGATGTAACTAATCTGTTCCCTGTTACTACAAATCAGGATCATAAACACACTGGTAACCAGGATGTAACTAATCTGTTCCCTGTTACTACAAATCAGGTTCATAAACACACTGGTAACCAGGATGTAACTAATCTGTTCCCTGTTACTACAAATCAGGTTCATAAACACACTGGTAACCAGGATGTAACTAATCTGTTCCCTGTTACTACAAATCAGGATCATAAACACACTGGTAACCAGGATGTAACTTATCTGTTCCCTGTTACTACAAATCAGGTTCATAAACACACTGGTAACCAGGATGTAACTTATCTGTTCCCTGTTACTACAAATCAGGTTCATAAACATACTGGTAACCAGGATGTAACTTATCTGTTCCCTTTTACTACAAATCAGGATCATAAACACACTGGTAACCAGGATGTAACTAATCTGTTCCCTGTTACTACAAATCAGGATCATAAACACACTGGTAACCAGGATGTAACTTATCTGTTCCCTGTTACTACAAATCAGGTTCATAAACACACTGGTAACCAGGATGTAGTAACTAATCTGTTCCCTGTTACTACAAATCAGGATCATAAACACACTGGTAACCAGGATGTAACTAATCTGTTCCCTGTTACTACAAATCAGGTTCATAAACACACTGGTAACCAGGATGTAACTAATCTGTACCCTGTTACTACAAATCAGGATCATAAACACACTGGTAACCACGATGCAATAACTAATCTGTTCCCTGTTACTACAAATCAGGTTCATAAACACACTGGTAACCAGGATGTAACTAATCTGTTCCCTGTTACTACAAATCAGGTTCATAAACACACTGGTAACCAGGATGTAACTAATCTGTTCCCTGTTACTACAAATCAGGTTCATAAACACACTGGTAACCTGGATGCAGTAACTAATCTGTTCCCTGTTACTACAAATCAGGATCATAAACACACTGGTAACCAGGATACTATAACTAATCTGTTTCCTGTTACTACAAATCAGGATCATAAACACACTGGTAACGGATGGAAGATTTCAATATAAAAGAAACACTCACCGCATATCAAAAGTTTGTGTGTTGCTGGAGACGTGTCTAGTCATGACTCCTTCTGTCTGACACCAACCCTCAGATATCCCCTGGTCCACTGTGTAAACCACTAAACTGGTCTCATTCCCACAGTCCCCACTGACACAAAACCAGGTATCAGAAAAACATCTGAAAAAGCTTATGGATTGGCGAATGGCTGCCTTGTAACGAAGGTCCACCTGCAACGACACACTTCATTAAACCACCACTTCAGACACATTGCTAGACTGCTGTCTTTAACAAGTGTGCAACAAAGACAAATGTTTTCTTTGGTAAGGAGGGTAAGAGAACCAGGAGGAGCAAGGCATTCTTCATATAGCTAAATGCCTTTATCATTATGGTACGTTCAATAGTACAGAACATTCTAAACTCTGATGCATTTCATCCTTTGTCAGGGATTACAATGATACAACAAGTCTTCTGTAGAGAACAGACCATGTTACAACAAGCCTTCTGTAGAGAACAGACCATGTTACAACAAGCCTTCTGTAGAGAACAGACCATGTTACAACAAGCCTTCTGTAGAGAACAGACTATGTTACAACAAGCCTTCTGTAGAGAACAGACTATGTTACAACAAGCCTTCTGTAGAGAACAGACCATGTTACAACAAGCCTTCTGTAGAGAACAGACCATGTTACAACAAGCCTTCTGTAGAGAACAGACCATGTTACAACAAGCCTTCTGTAGAGAACAGACCATGTTACAACAAGCCTTCTGTAGAGAACAGACCATGTTACAACAAGCCTTCTGTAGAGAACAGACCATGTTACAACAAGCCTTCTGTAGAGAACAAACCATGTTACAACAAGCCTTCTGTAGAGAACAGACCATGTTCCAACAAGCCTTCTGTAGAGAACAGACCATGTTACAACAAGCCTTCTGTAGAGAACAGACCATGTTACAACAAGCCTTCTGTAGAGAACAGACCATGTTACAACAAGCCTTCTGTAGAGAACAGACCATGTTACAACAAGCCTTCTGTAGAGAACAGACCATGTTACAACAAGCCTTCTGTAGAGAACAGACCATGTTCCAACAAGCCTTCTGTAGAGAACAGACCATGTTACAACAAGCCTTCTGTAGAGAACAAACCATGTTACAACAAGCCTTCTGTAGAGAACAGACCATGTTACAACAGGCCTTCTGTAGAGAACAGACCATGTTACAACAAGCCTTCTGTAGAGAACAGACCATGTTCCAACAAGCCTTCTGTAGAGAACAGACCATGTTCCAACAAGCCTTCTGTAGAGAACAGACCATGTTCCAACAAGCCTTCTGTAGAGAACAGACCATGTTACAACAAGCCTTCTGTAGAGAACAGACCATGTTACAACAAGCCTTCTGTAGAGAACAGACCATGTTACAACAAGCCTTCTGTAGAGAACAGACCATGTTCCAACAAGCCTTCTGTAGAGAACAGACCATGTTACAACAAGCCTTCTGTAGAGAACAGACCATGTTCCAACAAGCCTTCTGTAGAGAACAGACCATGTTACAACAAGCCTTCTGTAGAGAACAGACCATGTTACAACAAGCCTTCTGTAGAGAACAGACCATGTTACAACAAGCCTTCTGTAGAGAACAAACCATGTTACAACAAGCCTTCTGTAGAGAACAGACCATGTTACAACAAGCCTTCTGTAGAGAACAGACCATGTTACAACAAGCCTTCTGTAGAGAACAGACCATGTTACAACAAGCCTTCTGTAGAGAACAGACCATGTTACAACAAGCCTTCTGTAGAGAACAGACTATGTTACAACAAGCCTTCTGTAGAGAACAGACCATGATACAACAAGCCTTCTGTAGAGAACAGACCATGTTACAACAAGCCTTCTGTAGAGAACAAACCATTGTCGTGGCTGAATCAGAATTAGTTAGGTAACATAGATAAATAAGATGTTTTAGATATCTTTATACTTAGAATGTCTTCTTTTGGACTATAGTGTTGGCAGTTGCATTTTCCTTTCTCTCTAGGGCTCAGTCACTTGGGGCCCAGAGAGGGGAGAGGTCAGGCTTGTCTTTTACATGTCTGGTAATATGCAGAATATCAGAAAGGGAGAAGTCAGGTTTGTCTTTTACATGTCTGGTAATATGTGAATCATCTGTGAAACCATGTGAAGGGCTCCACAATGTCTGTACTCCAGTCACTCCCTTCTTTTCCCTTTCTGGGGAGGAGTATGGCTGGAACCATTATACCACCTCCTCTGATGTTGAACTTATCTTTCATAGTATATGACCTAGAGGTTCACTCCCCTTAGTGAGCTTCTCCAGGAGTGGGGAGAAGAGGGGGTGTATTTGAGATGGGAGAATCTAGATTTGACAATTGATATATGCCATTGGATGAGGTAATGTTTTGGTACCAAGCACGAGATTGGAACCTCGTTTTAGGAGACCAAACTCAACGATAATTTATACGTAGTGAATAGGAGTGGGTATAAGCAGTGAATAGGAGTGGGCATACGTAGTGAATAGGAGTGGGTATACGTAGTGAATAGCAGTGGGTATAAGCAGTGAATAGGAGTGGGTAATAGTAGTGAATAGGAGTGGATATAAGTAGTGAATAGGAGTGGGTATAAGTAGTGAATAGGAGTGGGTATAAGTAATGAATAGGAGTGGGTATAAGCAGTGAATAGGAGTGGGTATAAGTAGTGAATAGGAGTGGGTATAAGTAGTGAATAGGAGTGGGTATAAGTAGTGAATAGGAGTGGGTATAAGTAGTGAATAGGAGTGGGTATACGTAGTGAATAGGAGTGGGTATAAGCAGTGAATAGGAGTGGGTAATAGTAGTGAATAGGAGTGGGTATAAGTAGTAAATAGGAGTGGGTATAAGTAGTGAATAGGAGTGGGTATAAGTAGTGAATAGGAGTGGGTATAAGTAGTGAATAGGAGTGGGTATAAGTAGTGAATAGGAGTGGGTATAAGTAGTGAATAGGAGTGGGTATAAGTAGTGAATAGGAGTGGGTATAAGTAGTGAATAGGAGTGGTTATAAGTTGTGAATAGGAGTGGGTATAAGTAGTGAATAGGAGTGGGTATAAGTAGTGAATAGGAGTGGGTATACGTAGTGAAAAGGAGTAGGTAAAAGTAGTGAATAGGAGTGGGTATACGTAGTGAATAGGAGTGGGTATAAGTAGTGAATAGGAGTGGGTATAAGTAGTGAATAGGAGTGGGTATACATAGTGAATAGGAGTGGGTATAAGTAGAGAATAGGAGTAGGTATACATAGTGAATAGGAGTGGGTATAAGTAGTGCATATGATAAGGTATAAGTATTGAATGTGAGTGAGAAAAGGAGAGCCATACATGACAAAGACCACTAGAGGGCAGTAAACATGCACCACAGTCCAAAGGGAAACGTTGTGCGTTCCATTTCTACCAGTCTCTAGTCTGGAGTCCATTTTACAAGCTTGTTAAACTAAGAATAGGTTTCCAAATCCCCCGGCATTCACAACAGTTGCTATTGATTTATCATTTTAATTTATTTAATTTATTTTTGGAAATCTATGGAAATGTTGGTAATGTATATATGTATTCAGAATTGTTTTCTTCATATTCTTTATATCTATTCCTATGTTCATTTGTAATGAGAATAATAAAAAAATATAAATATTTTATATATTTTCCATGTTCAGAAAACTCCTTGAATGTTTGCAATATTCTGGTAGTTTACTGGTAAATTCTGGTAGTTTACTGGTACATTCTGGTAGTTTACTGGTACATTCTGGTAGTTTACTGGTACATTCTGGTAGTTTACTGGTACATTCTGGTAGTTTACTGGTACATTCTGGTAGTTTACTGGTACATTCTGGTAGTTTACTGGTACATTCTGGTAGTTTACTGGTACATTCTGGTAGTTTACTGGTACATTCTGGTAGTTTACTGGTACAATCTGGTAGTTTACTGGTACAATCTGGTAGTTTACTGGTACAATCTGGTAGTTTACTGGTACATTCTGGTAGTTTACTGGTACATTCTGGTAGTTTACTGGTACAATCTGGTAGTTTACTGGTACATTCTGGTAGTTTACTGGTACATTCTGGTAGTTTACTGGTACAATCTGGTAGTTTACTGGTATATTCTGGTAGTTTACTGGTATATTCTGGTAGTTTACTGGTAAATTCTGGTAATTTACTGGTATATTCTGGTAGTTTACTGGTATATTCTGGTAGTTTACTGGTAAATTCTGGTAGTTTACTGGTACATTCTGGTAGTTTACTGGTACATTCTGGTAGTTTACTGGTACATTCTGGTAGTTTACTGGTATATTCTGGTAGTTTACTGGTAAATTCTGGTAATTTACTGGTATATTCTGGTAGTTTACTGGTATATTCTGGTAGTTTACTGGTAAATTCTGGTAGTTTACTGGTAAATTCTGGTAGTTTACTGGTACATTCTGGTAGTTTACTGGTACATTCTGGTAGTTTACTGGTACATTCTGGTAGTTTACTGGTATATTCTGGTAGTTTACTGGTAAATTCTGGTAATTTACTGGTATATTCTGGTAGTTTACTGGTATATTCTGGTATATTCTGGTAGTTTACTGGTATATTCAGGTAGTTTACTGGTATATTCTAGTAGTTTACTGGTACATTCAGGTAGTTTACTGGTATATTCTGGTAGTTTACTGGTAGAATCTGGTAGTTTTCTGGTACATTTACAAAATTACCAGTAAAACTCCAACCCTATGAAGAACGTATTTTTCAAGATGACATCAGGAACAAGTTATCATTTCTCTCATTGGAAGAAAACACTTAATAACACTTGAAGCTGAAATATGTAAAAATGTGAGATAGATCTGTCTTTTTGTGTCTTTTACTTTCAGTTCTGTACACCAGTTTCAAACAGCTGAACATACTATATTGTTGGTTATTGAAAATATATTTCACAGCAGTTTAGATCTACACTATACATGCTTGTTTTGTCACAAACTGAAATTAGACAAACTATTAGAATTGTAGCAACCAGGAAATGGCAGAGTGATTAGTGCATTTGAGTGATTAGTGCATTTGGCAGAGTGATTCTGCTTAGTGCATCTTTAATAGGAAGCATTAACATTGTCATTGGTCTCACCCTGTAGGTTCCGTCTGGGTTGGTCCCTCTGGGGTTGAAAGTCATGGTTCCTCCTAAGAAGTGGGAGGCCCCGGAGCAGGAGACCAGCAGCAGCAGAAGTAGTAGTGAGGACTGGGAGGGAGACATGGTGTCTGTCTGTCTGTCTGTCTGTCTGTCTGTCTGTCTGTCTGTCTGTCTGTCTGTCTGTCTGTCTGTCTGTCTGTCTGTCTGTCTGTCTTTCACTCTGTCTCTGTCTTTCACTCTGTCTCTCTGTCGATCTGTCTCTGTCTGTTTGTCTCTCTGTCTCTGTCTTTCACTCTGTCTCTGTCTTTCACTCTGTCTCTGTCTTTCACTCTGTCTCTCTGTCGATCTGTCTCTGTCTGTTTGTCTCTCTGTCTCTCCATCTGAGTCTCTCTGAGATCAGACTCTGCTTTAATAGATACATGTACAGTAGTGGCACATGCGCACATTAACCTGCAAGCACACTGAACTGCTCACACACACACACACACACACACACACACACACACACACACACACACACACACACACACACACACACACACACACACACACACACAGCCCACACACACTGCCCACACACACTGCCCACACACACACACACACACACACACACACACACACACACACACACACACACACACACACACACACACACACACACACACACACACAAACATTTACAGAAGCACTGTGCATTATGAGTCACTCTCATAAGCAGACTAACACGTTTTAATCACCAGACGGACAATGGAATCCCGATGTGATAAAAGATTGTTGTTTGTAACTTGATAAGATTCATGGCAAGATTACCAGAACAGACTTGAAGGCATCATGGCAGCCAACTGGGCACCGGTTGAACATTGGTTCAAGAAATGATGTGGAACCAAGGTGGAGATGAATTGACGTCTGTGCCCAGTGGGAGGTGGTCCTGGAACACAGTCAGGAGTTCAATGAAAAATACACTTTTGTTTGTTGCTAACTTTGCATTACATAGATTCATCACCAACACAACATACAAAATATATAATTACAATAATAAACAACTTAAATAACATTTTACAATGTTACATGTTCAGGGAAGATTGTTAAAAGTCAACATCAGACCAATAGCAGAGAGTAACAGACAGTAACAGACAGTAACCAACACTAATTGACATCAACTGACAGTAGCAGACAGTAGCAGACAGTAACAGACAGTAGCAGACAGTAACAGACAGTAACAGACAGTAGCAGACAGTAACAGACAGTAGCAGACAGTAACAGACAGTAACAGACAGTAGCAGACAGTAACAGACAGTAGCAGACAGTAGCAGACAGTAACAGACAGTAGCAGACAGTAACAGACAGTAACTGACAGTAACAGACAGCAGCAGACAGTAACAGACAGTAGCAGACAGTAACAGACAGATACAGACAGTGACAGACAGCAGCAGACAGCAGCAGACAGTAACAGACAGTAACAGGCAGTAGCAGACAGATACAGACAGTGACAGACAGCAGCAGACAGCAGCAGACAGCAGCAGACAGTATCAGACAGTAACAGACAGCAGCAGACAGTAACAGACAGTAGCAGACAGTAACAGACAGTAGCAGACAGTAACAGACAGTAGCAGACAGTAACAGATAGTAACAGACAGTACCAGACAGTAACAGACAGTAACAGACAGTACCAGACAGTAACATACAACAACAGACAGTAACAGACAGTAGCAGACAGTAGCAGACAGTAACATATAGTAACAGACAGTACCAGACAGTAACAGACAGTAACATACAACAACAGACAGTAACAGACAGTAGCAGACAGCAACAGACAGTAGCTGACAGTAACAGACAGTAACAGACAGCAACAGACAGTAACAGACAGTAGCAGACAGCAACAGACAGTAGCAGACAGTAACAGACAGTAACATACAGTAACAGATGGTAGCAGACAGTAACAGATAGCAACAGACAGTAGCAGACAGTAACAGACAGTGACAGACGGCAACAGACAGTAACAGACAGTAACAGATAGTAGCAGACAGTAACAGATAGCAACAGACAGTAGCAGACAGTAACAGACAGTAACATACAACAACAGACAGTAACAGACAGTAACAGACAGTAACAGGCAGTAACAGGCAGTAGCAGACAGTAACAGACAGTAACAGACAGTAGCAGACAGTAACAGACAGTAACAGACAGTAGCAGACAGTAGCAGACAGTAACATACGGTAACAGACAGCAACAGACAGTAGCAGACAGTAACATACGGTAACAGACAGCAACAGACAGTAGCAGACAGTAGCAGACAGTAACATACGGCACCATACGGCAACAGACAGTAACAGACAGTAGCAGACAGTAGCAGACAGTACCAGACAGTAACAGACAGTAGCAGACAGTAACATACGGCAACAGACAGCAACAGACAGCAACAGACAGTAGAGGACAGTAACAGACAGTAACAGACAGTAACAGACAGTAGCAGACAGTAGCAGACAGTAACAGACAGTAACAGACATTAACAGACAGTAGCAGTAAAAGTCTTTCTGCTGACCACAGCTTTCAGTTACTGCTGATTTCTTTATTCTTCTCTCCTTCAACTCTCCTCTCTCTCTTTCTCTCTCCTTCAACTCTCCTCTCTCTCTTTCTCTCTCCTTCAACTCTCCTCTCCTCTCCTTTCTCTCCTCTCTCCTTCTCTCCCCTTCAACTCTCCTCTTTCTCCTTCTTTCTCCTTCTCTCTCCTTCTCTCCCCTTAAACTCTCTCTTTTCTTCCCCCTTCAACTCTCCTCTCTCCTTCTCTCCCCTTCAACTCTCTCTTCTCTCTCCTTCTCTCCCCTTCAACTCTCCTCTCTCTCCTTCTCTCACCCCCCGTATCTCTCCTTCTCTCTCCTTCTCACTCCTTCAACTCTCCTCTCTCTCCTCTCTCTCCTTCTCAACCCTTCATCTCTCCTCTTTCTCCTTCTCACCCCTTCAACTCTCCTCGTATCTCTCTCTCCTTTGTCTAGATCTCCAGCCTGCATTGATGCATGTCTTTGACAGAGCCAGCAGAGTTGCTGTTGGTAAGGGACCAGTTTGACTGTGTGTTGGCATGTCTGTCTGGCAGTGAGGCATGTCTTTGACAGAGCCAGCAGAGTTGCTGCTGATAAGGGACCAGTTTGACTGTGCATTAGGATGTCTGTAGTTGAGGACTTGGTGGACTGTATGTTCTTTAGGGTTAGGTTTTACTTAGCACTATGTGCTCTCTCCCAGCTGCTTGTAAGAGCACAGATGACAGACAGGCAGGATTCCAGTTGAGGTTGTTTAATGAGGCTGATTCACATAGAGCAGTAACGGCAGAGCACAGCAAGGTGTCTGGCTTGACAACTGTGTTAACTAAGAGTGTGTGTGGTTCTGAAAAGGGGGAAATTAAATACAATAGTAAATGGAAGGTATAAGCTTTATACAACCTCCGATTACATAAGCTATGAATAATATGGCTTCAATTGGTTAACTGCTGCACAGGGCAATACAACCTAACAACATGGCTGTGGCTTCACTAATGAATGATCAGAGGAGTGCAACTACACAGAACTACTGGGGTGGGTATAATTGGTGGAATGTTCCAACTACACAGCACTACTGGGGTGGGTATAATTGGTGGAATGTTCCAACTACACAGCACTACTGGGGTGGGTATAATTGGTGGAATGTTCCAACTACACAGCACTACTGGGGTGGGTATAATTGGTGGAATGTTCCAACTACACAGAACTACTGGGGTGGGTATAATTGGTGGAACGTTCCAACTACACAGCACTACTGGGGTGGGTTATTGGTGGAACGTTCCAACTACACAGCGCTACTGGGGTGAGTATAATTGGTGGAACGTTCCAACTACACAGCACGGTGGGTATAATTGGTGGAACGTTCCAACTACACAGCACTACTGGGGTGGGTTATTGGTGGAACGTTCCAACTACACAGCACTACTGGGGTGGGTATAATTGGTGGAACGTTCCAACTACACAGCACTTCTGGGGTGGGTATAATTGGTGGAACGTTCCAACTACACAGCACGGTGGGTATAATTGGTGGAACGTTCCAACTACACAGCACTACTGGGGTGGGTTATTGGTGGAACGTTCCAACTACACAGCACTACTGGGGTGGGTATAATTGGTGGAACGTTCCAACTACACAGCACTTCTGGGGTGGGTATAATTGGTGGAACGTTCCAACTACACAGCACGGTGGGTATAATTGGTGGAACGTTCCAACTACACAGCACTTCTGGGGTGGGTATAATTGGTGGAACGTTCCAACTACACAGCACGGTGGGTATAATTGGTGGAACGTTCCAACTACACAGCACTTCTGGGGTGGGTATTATTGGTGGAACGTTCCAACTACACAGCACTACTGGGGTGGGTATTATTGGTGGAACGTTCCAACTACACAGCACTACTGGGGTGGGTATTATTGGTGGAACGTTCCAACTACACAGCACTACTGGGGTGGGTATTATTGGTGGAACGTTCCAACTACACAGCACTACTGGGGTGGGTTATTGGTGGAACGTTCCAACTACACAGCACTACTGGGGTGGGTATTATTGGTGGAACGTTCCAACTACACAGCACTACTGGGGTGGGTATTATTGGTGGAACGTTCCAACTACACAGCACTACTGGGGTGGGTTATTGGTGGAACGTTCCAACTACACAGCACTACTGGGGTGGGTTATTGGTGGAACGTTCCAACTACACAGCACTACTGGGGTGGGGTATTGGTGGAACGTTCCAACTACACAGCACTACTGGGGTGAGTATAATTGGTGGAACGTTCCAACTACACAGCACTACTGGGGTGGGTTATTGGTGGAACGTTCCAACTACACAGCACTACTGGGGTGGGTTATTGGTGGAACATTCCAACAGGAATCTGTTCCGAAAACCTTGTAAATAACAAGGTTGCAAACAGACACTTATGAAGTTGTATAGAATGAGATACCGGGTTATGAGGAGTGGGTTACATTCTGACTTTACATTCTGACTTTACATTCTGACTTTACATTCTGACTTTACATTCTGACTTTACATTCTGACTTTACATTCTGACTTTACATTCTGACTTTACAGTCAGACTTTACATTCTGACTTTACAGTCAGACTTTACGTTCCGACTTTACGTTCCGACTTTACGTTCCGACTTTACGTTCCGACTTTACATTCCGACTTTACATTCTGACTTTACGTTCAGACTTTACGTTCAGACTTTACGCTCCGACTTTACATTCTGACTTTACATTCTGACTTTACATTCTGAGTTTGGATTCTGACTTTACGTTCAGACTTTACGTTCCGACTTTACGTTCCGACTTTACATTCTGACTTTACATTCTGAGTTTGGATTCTGACTTTACGTTCAGACTTTACGTTCCGACTTTACGTTCCGACTTTACATTCTGACTTTACGTTCCGACTTTACGTTCAGACTTTACGTTCAGACTTTACGTTCCGACTTTACAGTCCGACTTTACATTCTGACTTTACATCCCGATTTTGTTAATGTCTCTTTATTGGATATAACTAATAGTGTCTAATAAAGAAGAACAATGTGTGTCAAGCATCCATCTTTTTAAGGTTATTGTGTGTGTGTGTGTGTGTGTGTGTGTGTGTGTGTGTGTGTGTGTGTGTGTGTGTGTGTGTGTGTGTGTGTGTGTGTGTTTGTGTTTGGTGTAGTTCTTCTTAATGTCCACTAGGTGTCAGAATAGTTTCCATATTGTTACTCCAGGTTCACAACGTTTTCATGTGTCACAGTGTTCCATTCAAGATCAGTTGTAAATTACTTATGTAAACATTATTTAAAGTTCTCTACTACGTTCCATATATATATAAACTGCATTTTTCTGCAATTTTCATCTCACAAATATGTCATCTACATGGTTTACATGATTTACAATATCAGATATTTTCATACAGTGTGTATATATATATATGTAATTATATTTATATATGTATATATATATACAGCTCTACAAAAAATTAAGACACCACTGCTAAATTATCAGACAAGCATGTAGGTGAAATGCCCTGTAATTGACCAGAATGACTGATTGCATTATCAAATCATATCAAATCAAAATGTATTTGTCACGTACACATGGTTAGCAGATGTTAATGCGAGTGTAGCGAAATGCTTGTGCTTCTAGTTCCGACAATGCAGTAATATCCAACGAGTAATCTAACCTAACAATTTCACAACTACTACCTTATACACACAAGTGTAAAGGGATAAAGAATATGTCCATAAAGATATATGAATGAGTGATGGTACAGAACGGCATAGGCAAGATGCAGTAGATGGTATAGAGTACAGTATATACATATGAGATGAGTAATGTAGGGTATGTAAACATTATATCAAGTGGCATTGTTTAAAGTGGCTAGTGATCCATTTATTACATACATTTTTCCATTATTAAAGTGGCTAGAGTTGAGTCAGTATGTTGGCAGCAGCCACTCAATGTTAGTGATGGCTGTTTAACAGTCTGATGGCCTTGAGATAGAAGCTGTTTTTCAGTCTCTCGGTCCCTGCTTTGATGCACCTGTACTGACCTCGCCTTCTGGATGGTAGCGGGGTGAACAGGCAGTGGCTGAGGTGGTTGCTGTCCTTGAGGATCCTTTTGGCTTTCCTGTTACATCGGGTGGTGTAGGTGTCATGGAGGGCAGGTAGTTTGCCCCCGGTGATGCGTTGTGCAGACCTCACTACCCTCTGGAGAGCCTTACGGTTGTGGGCGGAGCAGTTGCCGTACCAGGCGGTGATACAGACCGACAGGATGCTCTCGATTGTGCATCTGTAGAAGTTTGTGAGTGCTTTTGGTGACAAGCCGAATTTCTTCAGCCTCCTGAGGTTGAAGAGGCTCTGTTGCTCCTTCTTCACCACACTGTCTGTGTGGGTGGACCAATTCAGTTTGTCCGTGATGTGTACACCGAGGAACATATAACTTTCCAGCTTCTCCACTACTGTCCCGTCGATGTGGATAGGGGGGTGCTCCCTCTGCTGTTTCCTGGAGTCCACGATCATCTCCTTTGTTTTGTTGACGTTGAGTGTGAGGTTATTTTCCTGACACCACACTCCGAGGGCCCTCACCTCCTCCCTGTAGGCCATCTCGTCGTTGTTGGTAATCAAGCCTACCACTGTAGTGTCGTCTGCAAACTTGATGATTGAGTTGGAGGCGTGCATGGCCACGCAGTCGTGGGTGAACAGGGAGTACTGGAGATGGCTGAGCACACAACCTTGTGGGAACCCAGTGTTGAGGATCAGCGGGGGTGGAGATGTTGTTACCTACCCTCACCACCTGGGGGCGGCCCATCAGGAAGTCCAGGTCCCAGTTACACAGGGCTGAGTCGAGACCCAGGGTCTCGAGCTTGATGACGAGTTTGGAGGGTACTATGGTGTTAAATGCTGAGCTGTAGTCGATGAACAGCATTCTCACATAGGTATTCCTCTTGTCCAGATGGGTTAGGGCAGTGTGCAGTGTGATGGCGATTGCGTCGTCTGTGGACCTATTGTGGCGGTAAGCAAATTGGAGTGGGTCTAGGTGGTCAGGTAGGGTGGAGGTGATATGGTCCTTGACTAGTCTCTCAAAGCACTTAATGATGACGGAAGTGAGTGCTACAGGGCAGTAGTCATTTAGCTCACTTACCTTAGCTTTCTTGGGAACAGGAACAATGGTGGCCCTCTTGAAGCATGTGGGGACAGCAGACTGGGATAAGACTTGATTGAATATGTTCGTAAACACACCAGCCAGCTGGTCTGCGCATGCTCTGAGGATGCGGCTGAGGATGCGGTCTGGGCCGGCAGCCTTGCGAGGGTTAACACGTTTAAATGTTTTACTCACGTCAGCTGCAGTGAAGGAGAGCCCGCAGGTTTTGGTAGCGGGCCGTGTCAGTGGCACTGTATTGTCCTCAAAGCGAGCAAAGAAGTTGCTGGGAGCAACAAAATAGAATCGTGGTCAGATTTTCCAAAGGGAGGGCGGGGGAGGGCCTTATATGCGTCGCGGAAGTTAGAATAACAGTGGTCTAGGCTTTTGCCAGCCCTGGTAGCACAATCGATATGCTGATAGAATTTGGGGAGCCTTGTTTTCAGATTAGCCTTGTTAAAATCCCCAGCTACGATAAATGCAGCCTCAGGATATGTGGTTTCCAGTTTACATAGAGTCGAATGAAGTTCTTTCAGGGCTGTCGATGTGTCTGATTGGGGGGGAATTTACACGACTGTGATTATGATCAAAGAGAATTCTCTTGGTAGATAATGCGGTCGGCATTTACTTGTGAGGAATTCTAAGTCAGGTGAACAAAAGGAATTGAGTTCCTGTATGTTGTTATGATCGCACCACGTCTCGTTAATCATAAGGCATACACCCCCGCCCTTCTTCTTACCAGAGAGATGCTTGTTTCTGTCTGCGCGATGTGTGAAGAAACCAGGTGGCTGTACCGACTCAGATAGCGTGTCTCGAGTGAGCCATGTTTCTGTGAAACAAAGAACGTTACAGTCTCTGCGGTGTCTCCATCCACAAGCTGGAACGAGCACATTTTCATTTCACTGGTAGAATCAGGAAGTTTCAACTAGCTGTGTTTGTTGTCATAGTGAACCACATCACTCATAGTGAATGCAGACACCGCCCCTCAGGGCGTGCCAACAAACTTAGATGGTTGTATAAGGTGTTGTTTAGTTGTGCTCAGAACTTCTCTAGGTGAGAGAGTTTTTTTAAACATCGTTTTTTCACTAACGTATTGAATGTTATATTGTTATGTCCATCTCTGAGTGATGTTCTATCGATTCCCTGAATCATTTCATGTGTATCTGAGTTATTGGCGTTCTGGCAGGCAGAAATTCCTCCGGAAAGACGTAGTACTGTGGTAAAGTCTCTCTCTCAGTATGACGTAGTACTGTGGTAAAGTCTCTCTCAGTATGGCGTAGTACTGTGGTAAAGTCTCTCTCTCAGTATGACATAGTACTGTGGTAAAGTCTCTCTCTCAGTATGACATAGTACTGTGGTAAAGTCTCTCTCAGTATGGCGTAGTACTGTGGTAAAGTCTCTCTCTCAGTATGACGTAGTACTGTGGTAAAGTCTCTCTCTCAGTATGACGTAGTACTGTGGTAAAGTCTCTCTCAGTAAGACGTAGTACTGTGGTAAAGTCTCTCTCTCAGTATGACGTAGTACTGTGGTAAAGTCTCTCTCAGTAAGACGTAGTACTGTGGTAAAGTCTCTCTCTCAGTATGACGTAGTACTGTGGTAAAGTCTCTCTCAGTATGACGTAGTACTGTGGTAAAGTCTCTCTCTCAGTATGACGTAGTACTGTGGTAAAGTCTCTCTCAGTAAGACGTAGTACTGTGGTAAAGTCTCTCTCTCAGTATGACGTAGTACTGTGGTAAAGTCTCTCTCTCAGTAAGACGTAGTACTGTGGTAAAGTCTCTCTCAGTATGACATAGTACTGTGGTAAAGTCTCTCTCTCAGTAAGACGTAGTACTGTGTTAAAGCCTCTCTCTCAGTATGACGTAGTACTGTGGTAAAGTCTCTCTCTCAGTAAGACGTAGTACTGTGGTAAAGTCTCTCTCAGTATGAGGTAGTACTGTGGTAAAGTCTCTCTCTCAGTATGATGTAGTACTGTGGTAAAGTCTCTCTCTCAGTATGACGTAGTACTGTGGTAAAGTCTCTCTCAGTATGACGTAGTACTGTGGTAAAGTCTCTCTCAGTATGACGTAGTACTGTGGTAAAGTCTCTCTCTCAGTAAGACGTAGTACTGTGGTAAAGTCTCTCTCAGTATGACGTAGTACTGTGGTAAAGTCTCTCTCTCAGTATGACGTAGTACTGTGGTAAAGTCTCTCTCTCAGTATGACGTAGTACTGTGTTAAAGTCTCTCTCTCAGTATGACGTAGTACTGTGGTAAAGTCTCTCTCAGTATGACGTAGTACTGTGTTAAAGTCTCTCTCTCAGTAAGACGTAGTACTGTGGTAAAGTCTCTCTCTCAGTATGACGTAGTACTGTGGTAAAGTCTCTCTCTCAGTAAGACGTAGTACTGTGGTAAAGTCTCTCTCTCAGTAAGACGTAGTACTGTGGTAAAGTCTCTCTCAGTATGACGTAGTACTGTGGTAAAGTCTCTCTCTCAGTATGACATAGTACTGTGGTAAAGTCTCTCTCTCAGTATGACGTAGTACTGTGGTAAAGTCTCTCTCAGTATGACGTAGTACTGTGGTAAAGTCTCTCTCTCAGTATGACGTAGTACTGTGGTAAAGTCTCTCTCAGTATGACGTAGTACTGTGGTAAAGCCTCTCTCTCAGTATGACGTAGTACTGTGAAGTTTATGATGTGCTTCCTCAGATGAGCTTCCTTCACCGTGGAGTTTAGTCCACAACCTTCCTGTGTCCAGATGTGGCTGGATGAGAGTGGTGGACAACAGTGGAGGGCATCTTAACTGAGCAGTGATGTAGTAATGTAATGTAGGAGCTCATCCTCACGGAGGTTATCTACACCAGCTGATACTAGGTATCCTATATTAGTCCTACTACTACCTGGATAGATAGAAGGTGGAGGTTGGTATCCTATATTAGTCCTACTACTACCTGGATAGATAGAAGGTGGAGGTTGGTATCCTATATTAGACCTACTACTACCTGGATAGATAGAAGGTGGAGGTTGGTATCCTATATTAGACCTACTACTAGTTGGATAGATAGAAGGTGGAGGTTGGTATCCTATATTAGACCTACTACTAGTTGGATAGATAGAAGGTGGAGGTTGGTATCCTATATTAGACCTACTACTAGTTGGATAGATAGAAGGTGGAGGTTGGTATCCTATATTAGACCTACTACTAGTTGGATAGATAGAAGGTGGAGGTTGGTATCCTATATTAGTTAGTCCTACTACTACCTGGATAGATAGAAGGTGGAGGTTGGTATCCTATATTAGTCCTACTACTACCTGGATAGATAGAAGGTGGAGGTTGGTATCCTATATTAGTTAGTCCTACTACTACCTGGATAGATAGAAGGTGGAGGTTGGTATCCTATATTAGTCCTACTACTACCTGGATAGATAGGAGGTGGAGGTTGGTATCCTATATTAGTAGACCTACTACTACTTGGATAGATAGGAGGTGGAGGTTGGTATCCTATATTAGGTAGTCCTACTACTACTTGGATAGATAGGAGGTGGAGGTTGGTATCCTATATTAAGTAGTCCTACTACTACTTGGATAGATAGGAGGTGGAGGTTGGTATCCTATATTAGGTAGTCCTACTACTACTTGGATAGATAGGAGGTGGAGGTTGGTATCCTATATTAGTAGTCCTACTTACTACTTGGATAGATAGGAGGTGGAGGTTGGTATCCTATATTAGGTAGTCCTACTACTACTTGGATAGATAGGAGGTGGAGGTTGGTATCCTATATTAAGTAGTCCTACTACTACTTGGATAGATAGGAGGTGGAGGTTGGTATCCTATATTAGGTAGTCCTACTACTACTTGGATAGATAGGAGGTGGAGGTTGGTATCCTATATTAGGTAGTCCTACTTCTACTTGGATAGATAGGAGGTGGAGGTTGGTATCCTATATTAGGTAGTCCTACTACTACTTGGATAGATAGGAGGTGGAGGTTGGTATCCTATATTAGGTAGTCCTACTACTACTTGGATAGATAGGAGGTGGAGGTTGGTATCCTATATTAGACCTACTACTACCTGGATAGATAGAAGGTGGAGGTTGGTATTCTATATTAGACCTACTACTACCTGGATAGATAGGAGGTGGAGGTTGGTATTCTATATTAGTCCTACTACCACTTGGATAGATAGGAGGTGGAGGTTGGTATTCTATATTAGACCTACTACTACCTGGATAGATAGGAGGTGGAGGTTGGTATTCTATATTAGACCTACTACTACTTGGATAGATAGGAGGTGGAGGTTGGTATTCTATATTAGACCTACTACTACCTGGATAGATAGGAGGTGGAGGTTGGTATCCTATATTAGTCCTACTACTACCTGGATAGATAGGAGGTGGAGGTTGGTATCCTATATTAGTCCTACTACTACCTGGATAGATAGGAGGTGGAGGTTGGTATCCTATATTAGTCCTACTACTACCTGGATAGATAGGAGGTGGAGGTTGGTATCCTATATTAGTCCTACTACTACCTGGATAGATAGGAGGTGGAGGTTGGTATCCTATATTAGTTAGTCCTACTACTAGTTGGATAGGTAGGAGGTGGAGGTTGGTATTCTATATTAGACCTACTACTACTTGGATAGGTAGGAGGTGGAGGTTGGTATTCTATATTAGACCTACTACTACTTGGATAGATAGGAGGTGGAGGTTGGTATTCTATATTAGACCTACTACTACTTGGATAGATAGGAGGTGGAGGTTGGTATTCTATATTAGTTAGCCCTACTACTACCTGGATAGATAGGAGGTGGAGGTTGGTATTCTATATTAGTCCTACTACTACTTGGATAGATAGGAGGTGGAGGTTGGTATCTCTATATTAGTCCTACTAATACCTGGATAGTAGGAGGTGGAGGGGTGGTATCCTATCTTAGTTAGTCCTACAACTAGTTGTATAGGTAGGAGGTGGAGGTTGGTATTCTCTATTAGACCTAACTACTACTTGGCTAGGTAGGAAGGTGGAGGTTGGTATTCTATATTAGACTACTACTACTTGGATAGATCGGAGGTGGAGGTTGGTATTCTATATAGACCTCTACTACTTGGATAGATAGGAGGTGGAGGTTGGTATTCTATAGTAGTTAGACTACTACTACCTGCGAAGACAGAAGGTGGAGGTTGGTATCTATATTAGTTCGTCCGTACTACTACTTTGATGGTAGGAGGTGGAGGTTGGTATCCTATATTAGACCTACTACTACCTGGATAAGATAGTAAGGTGGAGGTTGTATCTATATAGTTGGTCCTATACTCGTTTGGATAGGTAGGGTAGGTGGAGGTGTGTATTCTATATAGAGACCTACTGACTACTTGGATAGGTACGGATGTGGAGTTTGTATTCTATATTAGACCTACTACTACTTGGATAATGGAGGTGGAGGGTTGGTTTCTATAACTATTAGACCTACTACTACCTAGGATAGATAGAAGGTGGACGGTGGTATCATCTATTAGTTAGTCCTACTACTACTTGGATGGGTAGGAGGTGAGGTTTGGTATCCTATATAGACCACTACTACGGATGATAGAAGGTGGAGGTTGGTATCCTATATTAGTTAGTTCAACTAATCACTTGGATAGATAGGACGGTGGAGGTTGGTATTCTATATTAGTTAGTCCGACTACTACCTGGTGATAGATAGGTGGAGGTTGGTATTTCTATATAGACCTACTACTACCTGATAGATAGAAGTGGAGGTGGTATTCATATTTAGTTAGACTACTACTACCTGGATAGAAGGAGGTGGAGGTTGGTATCTCGTATTAGTTAGTCATACTACTCACTTTGGATAGAATAGGAGGTGGAGGTAGTATCCTAATTATTAGGTAGACTACTAACTGATAATAGGAGTGGAGTTGGTATCCTATATTAGACCTACTCTACCTGGATGAGATAGGAGGTGGAGGTTGGGAATCCTATATTGGACCTACTCTACCTGGATAATAGGAGTGGAGGTTGGAATCCTATATTAGACCTACTACTACTATCTGGATAGTATAGGAGGTGAGTTTGGTACCTATATTAGACCTACTACTACCTGATAGATAGGAGGTGGAGGTTGGTATTCTATATTCTACCTACTACTACCTGGATAGATAGGAGGGGAGTTTGGTATCCTATATTAGAACCTACTACTACCTGGATAGATAGGAAGTGGAGTTGGTATTTCGATATTCGACCTACTACACCTGGATAGATAGGCGGTGGAGTTGTATCCTTATTAGACCTACTACTTAACCTGGATAGATAGGAGGTGGACGGTTTGGTATTCTATATTATTTTAGACCTACTACTACCTGGATAGATAGGAGGGGAGGACGTAATCCTATACTTAGAGCCTACTACTACACCTGGATAGTAGGAGGTGGAGGTTGGTTCTATTATATACCTACTGACGCTGGATAGAAGGAGGTGGAGGTTGGTATTCTATATTAGACCTACTACTACTGGATAGATTAGGAGGTGAGTTTGTATTCTTATTCTTAGACTAACTATACCTGTGATAGATAGGAGGTGTGAGTGTTGGTCTATCCTATATTAACCTACTACTACCTGGTAGATAGGAGTGGGAGTTTGGTATTCTAATTAGTTAGACCTACTACTACCTAGGATAGATAGGAGGTGGAAGTTGGTATCCCTATATTTAGCCTACTATACCTGGATAGATAGGAGGTGGAGGTTGGTATTCTATATTAGACCTACTACTACCTGGATAGATAGGAGGGTGAGGTTGGTATTCTATATTAGGACTACTAACTACCTGGATAGATAGGAGTGGAGTACGTATCCTATAATTAGACCTCACTCAATAACCTGGATAGTAGGGAGGTGGAGTTTGGTCATTCTATATTAGTTAGACCTACTACTACCTGGATAGATAGGAGGGGATTTGGTATCCTATTATTAGACCTATACTACCTGGTAGATAGGAGGTGGAGGTGGTTCCTATAATTAGAACATACTACCACTTGGATAGATAGGAGTGGAGGTTGGTCATCCTATTATTAGACTACTCTACCTGGATAGATAGGAGGTGGAGGTTGGAATCCTATATTAGACCTAACTACTACCTGATAGATAGGAGTGGAGGTTTGGTATCTCTATATTAGTTAGTCCTACTACTACTTGGATAGGTAGGAGGTGGAGGTTGGTATCCTATTATTAGACCTATATACCTGGATAGATAGAGAGGCGGTGGAGTTTGGTTATCTATATTAGTTAGTCCTACTAATACTTGGATAGAAGGAGGTGGAGGTTGGTATTCTATATTAGTGTAGTCCGAACTACTACCTGGATAGATAGAAGGTGGAGGTTTGTATTCTATATTCAGTTAGTTCCGACTACTACCTGATAGATAAACGGTGGAGGTTGGTATTCTATATTAGACCTACTACTACCTGTGATAGATAGTAAGGTGGAGGTTGGTATTCTATATAGGTTAGACCTACTACGATACCTGGATAGAGGGGGTAGGAGGTTGAGGTGGTATTCTATATTAGACCCTACTATCCTGGATAGAGAGGTAGGTGGATGTTGGTAATTCCTATATTAGACCTACTACTACCGGATAGATAGGAGTTGGAGGTTGGTATCCTATATGTAGACTACACTACCTGGATAGATAGGAGGTGGAGGTTGGTATTCTATATTAGTTAGACCTACTACTACCTGGATAGATAGGAGGTGGAGCGTACGTTCCTATATTAGCCTACTACTACCTGGATAGATAGGAGGTGGAGGTTGTTATTCTCTAATTCGACCTACTACTACCTGGAAGATAGGAGGTGGAGGTTGGTATCCTATATTAGGACCGTACTACCACTTGGATAGATAGGAGGTGTAGTTTGGTATCCTATTTAGTCCTACTATACCTGGATAAGATAGGAGGTGGAGGTTAGTATCCTATATTAACCTACTAACTACAGGATAGATAGGAGGGTGGATGTTGGTATTCTATATAGTTATATCCACTACTACTGATAGATAGGAGTGGGGTGGAACTCCTATATTAGACCTACTACCACTTGGATAGATAGGAGTGGAGGTTGGTATTCTATATAGTTAGTCCCTACTCTACTGGATAGATAGGAGGTGGAGGTTGGAATCCTTATTAGACCTACTACCACTTGGATAATAGGATGGGGAGGTTGGTAATTCTAGTATAGTTATCCTACTACTACCTTGGATAGGTAGGAGGTTGAGGTACTATTCCTCTATTCTACCGTACTACCACTTGGATAGATAGGAGTGGAGGTTGGTATTCATATATAGGTTAGTCCTACTACTACTGGATAGTAGGGGTGGAGGTACGTATCTATATTAGACCTACTACACTGGATAGATAGGGGTGGAGGTTGGTATTCTATATTAGACCTACTACTACCTGGATAGATAGGAGGTGGAGTTTGTATTCTATATTAGTTAGACCTACTACTAACTGGATAGATAGAGGTGGAGGTGGTATTCATATATTAGTTAGTCCTACTACTACCTGGATAGATAGGAGGTGGAGGTTGGTATTCTATATTAGTTAGTCCACTACTACCTGGATAGATAGGAGGTGGAGTTTGGTATTCCTATATTACCACATACCTGGTAGATAGGAGGTGGAGGTTGGAATCCTATATTAGACCTACTACTACCTGGATAGATAGGAGGTGGAGTTGGTATCCTATATTAGACCTACTACTACCTGGATAGATAGGAAGTGGAGTTTGGTATTCTATATTCGACCTACTACTACCTGGATAGATAGGAGGTGGAGGTTGGTATCCTATATTAGACCCTACTACTACTGGATAGATAGGAGGTGGAGGTTGGTATTCTATATTCGTTAGAGACCTACTACTACCTGGATAGATAGGAGGTGGAGGTACTTATCCTATATTAGACCTACTACTACCTGATATAGGAGGTGGAGTTGTATCTATATTAACCTGTACCTACCTGATAGATAGGAGGTGGAGGTTGGTATCCTATATTAGACATCCTACCACTTGATAGATAGGAGTGTAGTTTGGTATCCTATATTAGTCCTACTACTACCTGGATAGATAGGAGGTGGAGGTACGTATCCTATATTAGACATACTACCACTTGGATAGATAGGAGGTGGAGTTTGTATCCTATATTAGTCCTACTACTACCGGGATAGATAGGAGGTGGAGGTACGTATCCTATTTAGTCCTACTACCACTTGGATAGATAGGAGGTGGAGTTTGGTATTCTATATTAGTTAGTCCACTACACCTGTAGATCGGAGGGGACGGTGGTATCCTATATTAGACCTACTACTACCTGGATAGATGAGGAGGTTGGAGGTTGAATCCTATATTAGACCTACTACTACCTGGATAGATAGGAGGTGGCAGGTTGGAATCCTATATTAGACCTACTACTACCTGGATAGATAGGAGGTGGAGTTGGAATCCTATATTAGACCTACTACTACCTGGATAGATAGGAGGGTGGAGGTTGGTAATCCTTATATTAGTCTACTACTACGCCTGGATAGATAGAAGGTGGAGGTTGGTATCCTATATTAGTCCTACTACTGACCTGGATAGATAGAAGGTGAGAGTTGGTATCCTATATTAGTTTAGTCCTACTAACTACCCTGGATAGATAGAAGGTGGAGGTTGGTATCCTATATTAGTCCTACTACACCTTGGATAGATAGAAGGTGAGGTTGGTATCCTATATTAGTCCTACTACTACCTGAGATCGATAGAGGTGGAGGTTGGCATCCTATATTAGTCCTACTACTACCTGGATAGATAGAAGGTGGAGGTTGGTATCCTATATTATTCCTACTACTACCTGGATAGATAGAAGGTGGAGGTTGGTATCCTATATTAGTCCTACTACTACCTGGATAATAGGAGGTGGATGTTGTATCCTATATTAGTCCTATCTAACCTGGATAGAATAGGAGGTGGAGGTTGGTATCCTATATTAGTCCTACTACTACCTGTGATAGGATAGGAGGTGGAGGTTGGTATTCTATATTAGACCTACTACTACCTGGATAGATAAGAAGGTGAGGTTGGTATTCTATATTAGACCTACTACTACTACCTGGATAGATAGGAGGTGGAGGTTGGTATTCTATATTAGTCCTACTACCACTTGGATAGATAGGAGGTGGAGGTTGGTATTCTATATTAGACCTACTACTCACCTGATAGATAGGAGGTGAGGTTGTATTCTATATTAGACTACTACTACTTGGATAGATAGGAGGTGGAGGTTGGTATTCTATATTAGACCTACTACTACCTGGATAGATAGGAGGTGAGGTTGGTATCCTATATTAGTCCTACTACTACCTGGATAGATAGGAGGTGGAGGTTGGTATCCTATATTAGTCCTACTACTACCTGGATAGATAGGAGGTGGAGGTTGGGTATCCTATATTAGTCCTACTACTACCTGGATAGATAGGAGGTGGAGGTTGGTATCCTATATTAGTCCTACTACTACCTGGATAGATAGGAGGTGAGAGGTTGGTATCCTATATTAGTTAGTCCTACTACTAGTTGAGATAGGTAGGAAGGTGGAGGTTGATTCTATATTAGACCTATACTACTTGGATAGGTAGGAGGTGGAGGTTGGTATTCTATATTAGACCTACTACTACTTGGATAGATAGGAGGTGGAGGTTGGTATTCTATATTAGACTACTACTACTGGATAGATAGGAGGTGGAGGTTGGTATCTATATTAGACTACTACTACATGGATAGATAGGAGGTGGAGGTTGGTATCCTATATTAGTCCTACTACTACCTGGATAGATAGGAGGTGGAGGTTGGTACCTATATTAGTCCTACTACTACCTGGATAGATAGGAGGTGGAGGTTGGTATCCTATATTAGTTAGTCCTACTACTAGTTGATAGGTAGGAGGTGGAGGTGGTATTCTATATTAGACCTACTACTAATTGGATAGGTAGGAGGGTGGAGGTTGGTATTCTATATTAGACCTACTACTACTTGGATAGATAGGAGGTGGAGGTTGGTATTCTATATTAGACCTATTACTACTTGGATAGATAGGAGGTGGAGGTTGGTATTCTATATTAGTTAGACCTACTACTACCTGGATAGATAGAAGGTGGAGGTTGGTATCCTATATTAGTTAGTCCTACTACTACTTGGATAGGTAGGAGGTGGAGGTTGGTATCCTATATTAGACCTACTACTACCTGGATAGATAGAAGGTGGAGGTTGGTATCCTATATTAGTTAGTCCTACTACTAGTTGGATAGGTAGGAGGTGGAGGTTGGTATTCTATATTAGACCTACTACTACTTTGGATAGGTAGGAGGTGAGGTTGGTATTCTATATAGACCTACTATACTTGGATAGATAGGAGGTGGAGGTTGGTATTCTATACTAGTTAGACCTACTACTACCTGGTAAGATAGAAGGTGAGGTTGTATCCTATATTAGTTAGTCCTACTACTACTTGTATAGTAGGAGGTGGAGGTTGGTATCCTATATTAGACCTACTACTACCTGGATAGATAGAAGGTGGAGGTTGGTGTCATCCTCTATTAGTTAGTCCTACTAATACTTGGATAGAAGGAGGTGGAGGTTGGTATTCTATATTAGTTAGTCCGACTACTACCTGGATAGATAGAAGGTGGAGGTTGGTATTCTATATTAGACCTACTACTACCTGGATAGATAGAAGGTGGAGGTTGGTATTCTATATTAGTTAGACCTACTACTACCTGGATAGATAGGAGGTGGAGGTTGGTATTCTATATTAGTTAGTCCTACTACTACTTGGATAGATAGGAGGTGGAGGTAGGTATCCTATATTAGTTAGTCCGACTACTACCTGGATAGATAGGAGGTGGAGTTTGGTATCCTATATTAGACCTACTACTACCTGGATAGATAGGAGGTGGAGTTGGATATCCTATATTAGACCTAACACTACCTGGATAGTATAGGAGTGGAGGTTGGAATCTATATTAGACCTACTACTACCTGGATAGATAGGAGGTGGAGTTTGGTATCCTATATTAGACCTACTACTACCTGGATAGATAGAGGTGGAGGTTGTATTCTATATTCGACTACTACTACCTGGATAATAGGAGGTCGGAGTTTGGTATCCTATATTAGACTTACTACTACCTGGATAGATAGGAAGTGGAGTTTGGTATTCTATATTCGACCTACTTACTACCTGGATAGATATGAGGTGGAGGTGTGGTATCCTATATAGACCTACTACTACCTGGATAGATAGGAGGTGGAGGTTGTATTCTATATTAGTTAGACCTACTAATACCTGGATAGATAGGAGGTGGAGGTACGTATCCTATATTAGACCTACTACTACCTGGATAGATAGGAGGTGGAGGTTGGTATCTATATTAGCCTACTACTACCTGGATAGAATAGGAGGTGGAGGTTGGTATTCTATATTAGACCTACTACTACCTATAGATAGGAGGTGGAGTTTTGGTATTCTATATTAGACCTACTACTACCTGGATAGATGAGGAGTGGAGTTTGGTATCCTATATTAACCTACACTACCTGGATAGATAGGAGGTGGAGTTTGGTATTCTATATTGTTAGACCTACTACTACCTGGATAGATAGGAGGTGGAGTTTGGTATCCTATATTAGACCTACTACTACCTGGATAGATAGAGGTGGAGGTGGTATTCTTCTATATTAGACCTACTACTACCGGATAATGGAGGTGGAGTTTGGTATTCTATATTAGACCTACTACTACACTGATAGATAGGAGGTGGAGTTACGTATCCTATATTAGACCTACTACTACCTGGATAGATAGGAGGTGGAGTTTGGTATTCTATATTAGTTAGACCTACTACTACCTGGATAGATAGGAGGTGGAGTTTGGTATCCTATATTAGACCTACTACTACCTGGATAGATAGGAGGTGGAGGTTGGTATCCTATATTAGTTAGTCCTACTAATACTTGGATAGATAGGAGGTGGAGGTTGGTATTCTATATTAGTTAGTCCGACTACTACCTGGATAGATAGAAGGTGGAGGTTGGTATTCTATATTAGTTAGTCCGACTACTACCTGGATAGATAGAAGGTGGAGGTTGGTATTCTATATTAGACCTACTACTACCTGGATAGATAGAAGGTGGAGGTTGGTATTCTATATTAGTTAGACCTACTTATCTACCGGATAGATAGGGGGGGAGGTTGTATTCTATATTAGACCTCTACTACACTGGATAGATTAGGGGTGGAGGTTGGGTATGTATAGATTAGACACCTACTACACCTGGTAGATAGGGAGGTGGAGGTTTTGGTATCCTATTTAGGACCTACTACTACCTGGATAGATAGGAGGTGGAGTTGGGATTCTATATTAGTTAGACCTACTACTACTGGATAGATAGGAGGTGGAGGTACGTATCCTATATTTGACCTACTACTACCTGGATAGATAGGAGGTGGAGTTGTTATTCTATATAGACCTACTATTTTTTCTATACCGGTGTGATAGATTAGGAGGTGGAGTTGTACCATATAGACCTACTACCACTTGGATAGATAGGAGGTGGCAGTTTGGTTATCCTATATTAGTCTATACTACCTGATAGATAGGAGGTGGAGGTACGATCTCTATATTAACCTATACTACCTGGATAGATAGGAGTGGAGGTGGTATTTCTATATTAGCTTAGTCCTAACTCATACCTGGAAGATAGGAAGGTTGGAGTTGGAACCTATAGTTAGACCTACTTCCACTTGGATAGATCGGAGTTGAAGTTGGTATTCTATATTAGTTAGTCCTACTACTACCTGGATAGATAGTGAGGTGGAGGTTGGAATTCCTATAAGTGACTACTACCCCTGATAGATAGTGAGAGTGAGGTTGGTATTCTATATTATTTAGTCCTCCTACTACCTGGAGAGGTAGTGAGGTGGGAGGTACGTATCCTATATTAGACCTACTACCACTTGGATAGACAGGAGGTGGAGGTTGGTTATTCTTAATTAGTTAGTCCCTACTACTACCTGGATAGGTAGAGGTGGAGGTACGTATACCTATATTAGACCTACTACCACTTGGTAGATAGGAGGTGGAGGTTTGGTATTCTATATTAGGACCTACTACTACCTGGATAGATAGGAAGGGTGGAGTTTGGTAGTCTATATTATTTAGTCCTACTACTACGTGATGATAGGAGGTGGAGGTTGGTATATCTATATTAGTTAGTCCGACTACTACGGATACGTACGGAGGTGGAGTTGGGGTATCCTATATTAGACCTACTACTACCTGATTAGATAGGAGGTGAGGTTTGGAATCCTATATAGACCTACTACTACCTGGATAGATAGAGGTTGAGTTTGGTATCCTATATTAGACCTACTACTACCTGGATAGATGGAGGAGTGGAGTTTTGGATTCTATATGTTCGACCTCTACTACCTGGATAGATAGGAGGTGGTAAGGTTGGTATCTATATTAGACCTACTACTACCTGGGATAGAGTGGAGGTGGAGGCTTGGTATTCTATATTAGTTAGACCTACTACTTACCTGGATAGATAGGAGGTTGGAGGTACGTATCCTATATTAGAACGCTACTACTACCTGGATAGAATAGTGAGTGGAGGTTGTATTCTATATTATTGACCTATACTAACCTGGATAGATAGGAGGTGAGGTTGGTATCCTATATTAGACCTACTACCACTTGGAAGATAGGAGGTGGAGTTTGGTATCCTATATTAGTCCTACTACTACTGGATAGATAGGAGGTGGAGGTAGTTATCCTATATAGACACTACTACCACTTGGGAGATAGGAGGGGGAGTTTGGTATCCTATATTTAGTCCTACTACTACTGGATAGATAGGAGGTGTGGGGTACGTATCCTATATTCGTCCTACGCCACTTGGATATGATAGGAGTGGAGTTTGATTCTATATTAGTTATCTACTACTACCTGGATAGATAGGAGGTGGAGGTTGGTATCCTATATATTAGACCTACTCTACCTGGATTAAATAGAGAGGTGGAAGGTCGGAATCCTATATTAACTTACTACTACCTGGATAGATAGGAGGGTAGTTGGAATCTATATTAGACCTACTACTCGCCTGGATAGATAGGGAGGTGGAGGTTTGGAATCCTATATTAGCCTACTACTACCTGGATAGATAGTGAGGTGGAGGTTGTATTCTATATATTAGTCCCTACTACTACCTGATAGATAGGAGGTTGGAGTTGGTTCTATATTATTTAGTCACTACTACTACCTGGATAGATAGGAGGTGGAGGTTGGTATTCTATATAGTAGTTCCTACCTTACTACCTGGATAGATGAGAGGTGAGGTAAAAAGTTGGGAATCCTATATTAGACCACCTACTACATGGATAGATAGAAGGTGAGGTTGTTGGTATCCTATATTAGACCTACTACTACCTGGATAGATAGTAGGTGGAGGTTGGAATCTATAGTAGACCTACTACTACCTGGTAGATAGGGAGGTGGAGGTTTGCAACAATGGCGTTCTTTCCTGATTCTCCAACCCTCTCCCAAAGTGTGCACTAGCACGAGTTGTTGATGAGAAAACAGTGAGGGTAGACTTACCATTGTCCCGCTGAATGTACTTCAGATGCCATTTGTGACCTAGTGGCTGGTAACATGTTCAATAAGCTATTCTGCAAATACATTACGATACAAAAATGTTCTTCCTCTTTTAGTGATGTTATTGACAATCTATTTTGGAAACATTTACCAAGGAAAACGAGTTTAACATTTTAAAATTTGTAACCTGTTGCTTGAACCAGTGATTGTTATAGTGGACAATAAGGACTGTACCTATAGGAACAATAGTCCTATCACCTACAGTGAAATGCTTACTTACAAGGCCCTTAACCAACAATACAGTTTTAAGAAAATACGTTAAGTAAAAAAATAAGAAATTAAAGTAAGCAAATAATTTCAAGAGGAGCAGTAAAAATAACAATAGCGAGGGTATAACCAGGGGTTAAAGGGAAGTGGAAAAAAGGGGGATACCTAGGTCATTACATTCAAACGTAAATGTGTCTTTCCGCATTTAAACCCAACTCCCCTCGGAACCAGAGAGGTGAGGGGGGGCTGCCTAATCGACATCCACTACCGGTATAGAGTCATGTGCGGTGGGGCACGGTTTAGTCGAGGTAGTCGAGGGTAATCGAGGTAATATGTACTGTAGGTAGAAGTAGGTAGTGGTGACTATGCATAGATAATAAAACAGAGAATAGCACCAGGACTAATCAAGAATGTTACAGCCGTCTACTCTGGTCTCTTCAATTGAAAGAATACACCATAACTTGAAGCTATTGTTACTGGCCATTATGCCTAGATTAATGTGTTAGGAAAAGGTTAGCTTTGTTGTTTTAGCAACTGCAGCGTACTATGAATGAACCCCAAGTCCCTTGATTGAACACCTGCTAGCGAAGAACCACGGTCCTCTGCGTAAATCAACTGCCAGCTAGTTTCTATCCTGTTGGCTAGCCTTCTGGAATTACAATCCAATACTTATATAGTCACAAACAAGTCGCTAAGCAAAGTTTTTTATCCGGTGCAATTGGTAGCCAACATACAGTAACCTCAGTGAGCTAGGGTGTAAACAAAACTGTAGCGTTGTGTGGAGCTGACTTGGTCACTTCTCCAAAACCAGTTGACCATACAGAACGATCTTAGGCTCCCTCTTACACCGCCTACAGAGTCAATTAATGCGTCCAAAGCTTTGCCACCGAAAAAAAACAGTGAATGCGTTATCATTAAGGTTTCACTGAAAACTATTTCTTTTGCATATCATTAACAATTCATTTTGTCCTTGCCTTTCAAAATTATGTTCCTTGCAATATTATTAGTTTTGCTCACAATAGTTTCGGGTTAACGTTTTTCTTTCAATATAATTTTTGTTGTATACTAAGAATTTAGTTCTTGAATTCAAAATATTTGCTTGATAGTAAAACTTCTACTTGCTACCAAACCCGGGATTCGGGAGCACCCACCCACAGTAAAAAAAGCGTGACTAGCATAGCCTAGCAATAGCGTCACAAGTAATACAACAGTCTAAATATCATTAAATAACAATTTCCAAAGACAACCAGATGAAAGATACGATCTGTTGAATCCAGCCATCATTTGATTTTGTAAATGTTTTACAGGGAAGACACATATGTAAATCCTATTAGCTAACACTTTAGCAAAAGACACCACTTTTTTTACTCCACCAGTTTTTTTACTCATCATAGCTATCACTAATTCGACTAAATAAAGATATATATAGCCATAACCAAGAAACAACTTATAATAGATGACAGGTCTGATACATATTTATGGTAGAGGAATGTTTTTTAGAAAAATGGTGCATTTTTAGGTATAAAATTCACAGTTTGTAAATTGCAGCTGCAATCTGAAAATAGGGACGTTGGAAGCAGTCGAAATAATTACAGAGACCGAGCGTCAATTACCAAAATAACTCCATCCCTAAAACATTTCTGAAAAAATACACAGCCTACAGCAATCGAAAAGACACGATCTTGGAATCCAGACAATATTCAGATTTTCTAAGTGTTTTACAGGAAGACACAATATGTAAATCTATTAGCTAACACGATAGCAAAAGGACACAACTTTTTTTCTCCACATTTTTTACTGCATCAGTAGCTCTCACTAATTCGACTAAATAAAGATATATATAGCCACTAACCAAGAAACACTTCAAAGATGAAGTACTGATAACAATTATGGGGTAAATAAGGATAGTTTTTTTTGAAAATGTGCATTTTTCAGTATAAATCACAGTTGTACATTGCGGCTGCAATTGAAATAGCGTTGGAAGCGCCGGAATAATTACAGAGGGACGACGTCAATTAACTTAATTCTTCTCATAAAACACTTCCTGAAAAATACACGCCTACAGCAATCGAAAGACACAGATCTGTGAATCCAGACAATATTTCAGATTTTCAAAGGTGTTTTAACCAGCGAAAACACAATATATCGTTATATTGCATACCACATGGAGCTAACATCACACCATCTAGAATCAAGGCAAAGGGGGCGATAACGTTATCGACCACCAAATATATAAAATTTTTTCACTAACTTCTCACTATTACTTCAGATGACAGTCCCTGTAATCATATTACCACAAATGCATATAGAGTTTGTTGGCAAAATGTGCAATTTCAGCATCACAAATCGTGTTATGCAATGTAATCTGTCAAAAACAGGCATGCATTCGGCCGGTCGCCATCTTGGAACGGCACCTTGTTTAACGATTATTATCGATTAGATTGACTAAAAAAATACAGGCTTGGACACGCTAATTAAAATGCATGGTTATTAATGACAACCGCTGATTTAGATTTTTAAAATTTACATTACTAGACATACATTGTGTTACGCCAGACTAGTGCCGCAAAAAATGGTCTGACAATTTTGTTGCGTTTACATTTTCTCCACTAAAGCGGAATAAATCATAAATACTCTTACTTTTTGGACGAGCTTTCCATCAGTACTTGGCAATGTGTCCTTTGTCCAAAGTATCGTGTTTGTTGGTTATAAACGACCTCCTGCAACTTCAGACTAGCAGCTAGATATGACTACACGCACACACATGCCCAAACGTCAACGCATACTAAGGAACATTCAGAAAAATAGCAATATACTCGCTAAACTGTATAACATCGTTTCAAATAACTTCGTTTATGAATGTTTCTAAACTATATCGAATTTAAAATCACAGACGGATAGATCTTTGAATCAATAACAGAATCTTTTGAGCATGCGATTCTGATGTCCTCCACTTGCGTCCTGGCGAGGTCAAAAGAAGGGTCACTCACTCCATTCCCTTTTATAAACTCTGAGAACACACCTAGAGACACCATTCCAATTCTCATGGTTAATGACATCCATGGGGAAGGGGGTGCAGTTCATGTTGATCCATAGGGCATACACCAAGAGCTTAAAACTGGATCCGAGATCAGAGACGATTTTCAGAGCTTCGCATGTCCTGGTCATGAGTTTCGCTGTAGGAAAAGTTCTGGTTCACCCACAGACATAATTCAAACGGTTTTTAGAAACTTAGAGATTGTTTTCTCTCCAATAGTAAATCTAATATGCATATTGTACGAGCAAAGAATTAGTATGAGGCGTT
>NW_024059498.1:0-35000 GCF_016432855.1 Salvelinus namaycush | reverse complement strand
ACAGTAGAACTACACTACAGTAGAACTACACTACAGTAGAACTACACTACAGTAGAACTACACTACAGTAGAACTACACTACATAATAACTACACTACAGAATAACTACACTACATAATAACTACACTACAGTAGAACTACACTACAGAAGAACTACACTACAGTAGAACTACACTACAGTAGAACTACACTACAGAAGAACTACACTACAGAATAACTACACTACAGAATAACTACACTACAGAATAACTACACTACAGTAGAACTACACTACAGTAGAACTACACTACAGAATAACTACACTACAGAATAACTACACTACAGAATAACTACACTACAGTAGAACTACACTACAGTAGAACTACACTACAGTAGAACTACACTACAGAATAACTACACTACAGAATAACTACACTACAGAATAACTACACTACAGTAGAACTAAACTACAGTAGAACTAAACTACAGAATAACTAAACTACAGAATAACTACACTACAGTAGAACTAATCTACAGAATAACTACACTACAGAATAACTACACTACAGAATAACTACACTACAGTAGAACTACACTATAGTAGAACTACACTACAGTAGAACTACACTACAGAACTAAACTACACTACAGTAGAACTACACTACAGTAGAACTACACTACAGAACTAAACTTCACTACAGTAGAACTACACTACAGTATAACTACACTACAGTAGAACTACACTACAGTAGAACTACACTACAGTAGAACTAAACTACAGTAGAACTATACTACAGAACTACACTACAGAATAACTACACTACAGTAGAACTACACTACAGTAGAACTATATTACAGAACTACACTACAGTAGAACTACACTACAGTAGAACTATACTACAGAACTACACTACAGTAGAACTACACTACAGTAGAACTACACTACAGAATAACTACACTACAGAATAACTACACTACAGTAGAACTACACTACAGTAGAACTACACTACAGTAGAACTATACTACAGTAGAACTATACTACAGTAGAACTACACTACAGAATAACTACACTACAGAATAACTACACTACAGTAGAACTACACTACAGTAGAACTACACTACAGTAGAACTATATTACAGAACTACACTACAGTAGAACTACACTACAGTAGAACTATACTACAGAACTACACTACAGAATAACTACACTACAGAATAACTACACTACAGTAGAACTACACTACAGTAAAACTACACTACAGTAGAACTATACTACAGAACTACACTACAGTAGAACTACACTACAGTTGAAATACACTACAGTAGACCTACACTACAGTAGAACTACACTATAGAACTACACTACAGTAGAACTACACTACAGTAGACCTACACTACAGTAGACCTACACTACAGTAGAACTACACTACAGTAGAAATCACTACAGTAGAAATACACCACAGAATAACTACACCACAGAATAACTACACTACAGAATAACTACACTACAGTAGAACTACACTACAGTAGAACTACACTACAGTAGAACTACACTACAGTAGAACTACACTACAGTAGAAATACACTACAGTAGACCTACACTACAGTAGAACTACACTACAGTAGAACTACACTACAGTAGAACTACACTACAGTAGAAATACACTACAGTAGACCTACACTACAGTAGAACTACACTATAGAATAACTACACTACAGTAGAAATACACTACAGTAGACCTACACTACAGTAGAACTACACTATAGAATAACTACACTACAGTAGAACTACACTATAGAATAAACACTACAGAACTACACTACAGTAGACCTACACTACAGTAGAACTACACTACAGTAGACCTACACTACAGTAGACCTACACTACAGTAGAACTACACTATAGAACTACACTACAGTAGAACTACACTATAGAATAACTACACTACAGTAGAACTACACTACAGTAGAACTACACTACAGTAGAACTACACTACAGTAGAACTACACTACAGAATAACTACACTACAGTAGAACTACACTACAGTAGAACTACACTACAGTAGAACTACACTATAGAATAACTACACTACAGTAGAACTACACTATAGAACTACACTACAGAATAAACACTACAGTAGAACTACACCACAGAATAAACACTACAGTAGAACTACACTACAGTAGAACTACACTACAGTAGAACTACACTACAGTAGACCTACACTACAGTAGAACTACACTATAGAATAACTACACTACAGTAGAACTACACTACAGTAGAACTACACTATAGAATAACTACACTACAGTAGAACTACACTATAGAACTACACTACAGTAGAACTACACTATAGAATAACTACACTACAGTAGAACTACACTACAGTAGAACTACACTATAGAATAAACACTACAGTAGAACTACACTACAGTAGAAATACACTACAGAACTACACCCCTTACAGTGTGTGTGTGTGTGTGTGTGTGTATATGTGTGTGTGTGTGTATATGTGTGTGTGTGTGTGTGTGTGTGTGTGTGTGTGTGTGTGTGTGTGTGTGTGTGTGTGTCCTTTATATTCCTCAGTGAGGAAAGAGAGAAATAAAGAAGTACATTTTAAGACGAACGTCGTCCTGAATAATTTCTGCTGACTAATCTCCCCCTCTCTCTCCCTCCCTCCCTCTCTCTCCCTCCCTCTCTCTCTCTCCCTCCCTCTCTCTCTCGACCAGAGCTCTATGTGGGTCCTAGTTGAAAGATGTTCACTATAAAGGACACTACTTTAGACCAGAGCTCTGGGTCCTAGTTGAAAGATGTTCACTATAAAGGGCAGTCCTCTGGTCTTGAGAGATTCACTCTGTTGCTATAGTGACCCTGCATTACAACACTCTGTTGCTATAGTAACCCTGCATCACAACACTCTGTTGCTATAGTGACCCCGCATCACACTCTATTGTACAAATTGTGGAATTTGTTTAATTCAATTCCACATATTTAATTGTTTTGTATTTCATTTCATATTTGTTTCATGTTTCAACCAGTCGCAGGTTAACATCAACCTGACAGAGGAAACGTAACATCAATAACCAAACTGTTTTCACAATTAACATGCTTTTCTTGTTTCAAGTATGTTTTATTATGAAAAGTACAATATATCCTTGTATACTTGTACAACTATGGAGCGTATGTCCATATATAATTATACAATTTGTTATTCAACATAAAAGACAACAAATGATCACATTGGTATTTTAACGGTGTTATTGTCACAATTATAGGAAGACACGCATGTGTGTGTGTGTGTGTGTGTCCTGTGTGTGTGTGTGTGTGTGTCCAGTGAGTGTGTGTCCAGTGTGAGTGTGTGTGTGTGTCCAGTGTGAGTGTGTGTCCAGTGTGTGTGTGTGTGTGTCCAGTGTGAGTGTGTGTGTGTGTTTCCAGTGTGTGTGTGTGTCCAGTGTGTCTGTGTGTGTGTCCAGTGAGTGTGTGTGTGTGTGTCCAGTGTGAGTGTGTGTGTGTGTTTCCAGTGTGTGTGTGTGTCCAGTGTGTGTGTGTGTGTGTGTGTGTCCAGTGTGTGTGTGTGTGTGTGTGTCCAGTGTGTGTGTGTGTGTGTCCAGTGTGTGTGTGTGTGTTTCCAGTGTGTGTGTGTGTGTGTGTCCAGTGTGTGTGTATCTGTCCAGTGTGTGTGTGTGTGTGTGTCCAGTGTGTCTGTGTGTGTGTCCAGTGTGAGTGTGTGTGTGTCCAGTGTGAGTGTGTGTGTGTGTATCTGTCCAGTGTGTCTGTGTGTGTGTCCAGTGTGAGTGTGTGTGTGTCCAGTGTGAGTGTGTGTGTGTGTCCAGCGTGAGTGTGTGTGTGTGTCCAGTGTGAGTGTGTGTGTGTGTGTGTCCAGTGTGTGTGTGTGTCCAGTGTGTGTCCAGTGTATGTGTGTGTGTGTGTCCAGTGTGTGTGTGTGTCCAGTGTGTGTGTGTGTTTCCAGTGTGTGTGTGTGTGTCCAGTGTGTGTGTATCTGTCCAGTGTGTGTGTGTGTGTGTGTCCAGTGTGTCTGCGTGTGTGTCCAGTGTGAGTGTGTGTGTGTGTCCAGTGTGAGTGTGTGTGTGTGTCCAGCGTGAGTGTGTGTGTGTGTCCAGCATGAGTGTGTGTGTGTGTCCAGTGTGAGTGTGTGTGTGTCCAGTGTGTGTGTGTGTGTGTGTGTCCAGTGTGAGTGTGTGTGTGTCCAGTGTGAGTGTGTGTGTGTGTCCAGTGTGTGTGAGTGTGTGTGTGTCCAGTGTGAGTGTGTGTGTGTCCAGTGTGAGTGTGTGTGTGTCCAGTGTGAGTGTGTGTGTGTCCAGTGTGTGTGTGTGTGTGTGTGTGTGTCCAGTGTGAGTGTGTGTCCAGTGTGTGTGTGTGTGTGTGTCCAGTGTGAGTGTGTGTGTGTGTTTCCAGTGTGTGTGTGTGTCCAGTGTGTCTGTGTGTGTGTCCAGTGAGTGTGTGTGTGTGTGTCCAGTGTGAGTGTGTGTGTGTGTGTTTCCAGTGTGTGTGTGTGTCCAGTGTGTGTGTGTGTGTGTGTGTGTCCAGTGTGTGTGTGTGTGTGTGTGTCCAGTGTGTGTGTGTGTGTGTCCAGTGTGTGTGTGTGTGTTTCCAGTGTGTGTGTGTGTGTGTGTCCAGTGTGTGTGTATCTGTCCAGTGTGTGTGTGTGTGTGTGTCCAGTGTGTCTGTGTGTGTGTCCAGTGTGAGTGTGTGTGTGTCCAGTGTGAGTGTGTGTGTGTGTATCTGTCCAGTGTGTCTGTGTGTGTGTCCAGTGTGAGTGTGTGTGTGTCCAGTGTGAGTGTGTGTGTGTGTCCAGCGTGAGTGTGTGTGTGTGTCCAGTGTGAGTGTGTGTGTGTGTGTGTCCAGTGTGTGTGTGTGTCCAGTGTGTGTCCAGTGTATGTGTGTGTGTGTGTCCAGTGTGTGTGTGTGTCCAGTGTGTGTGTGTGTTTCCAGTGTGTGTGTGTGTGTCCAGTGTGTGTGTATCTGTCCAGTGTGTGTGTGTGTGTGTGTCCAGTGTGTGTGCGTGTGTGTCCAGTGTGAGTGTGTGTGTGTGTGTCCAGTGTGAGTGTGTGTGTGTGTCCAGCGTGAGTGTGTGTGTGTGTCCAGCATGAGTGTGTGTGTGTGTCCAGTGTGAGTGTGTGTGTGTCCAGTGTGTGTGTGTGTGTGTGTGTCCAGTGTGAGTGTGTGTGTGTCCAGTGTGAGTGTGTGTGTGTGTCCAGTGTGTGTGAGTGTGTGTGTGTCCAGTGTGAGTGTGTGTGTGTCCAGTGTGAGTGTGTGTGTGTCCAGTGTGAGTGTGTGTGTGTCCAGTGTGTGTGTGTGTGTGTGTGTGTGTCCAGTGTGAGTGTGTGTCCAGTGTGTGTGTGTGTGTGTGTCCAGTGTGTGTGAGTGTGTGTGTGTCCAGTGTGTGTATCTGTCCAGTGTGTGTCCAGTGTGAGTGTGTGTGTCCAGTGTGAGTGTGTGTGTGTCCAGTGTGTGTCTGTCCAGTGAGTGTGTGTGTGTGTCCAGTGTGAGTGTGTGTGTGTGTGTTTCCAGTGTGTGTCCAGTGTGTGTGTGTGTCCAGTGTGTGTGTGTATCCAGTGTGTGTGTGTGTTTCCAGTGTGTGTGTGTGTGTGTCCAGTGTGAGTGTGTGTGTGTCCAGTGTGAGTGTGTGTGTGTGTCCAGCGTGAGTGTGTGTGTGTGTCCAGTGTGAGTGTGTGTGTGTGTGTCCAGTGTGTGTGTGTGTGTCCAGTGTGTGTCCAGTGTGTGTGTGTGTGTGTGTCCAGTGTGTGTGTGTGTGTGTCCAGTGTGTGTGTGTCCAGTGTGTGTGTGTGTGTGTTTCCAGCGTGCGTTTGTGTGTCCAGTGTGTGTGTATCTGTCCAGTGTGTGTGTGTGTGTGTGTGTGTGTCCAGTGTGTCTGTGTGTGTGTTCAGTGTGAGTGTGTGTGTGTGTCCAGTGTGTGTGTGTGTGTGTCCAGTGTGTGTGTGTGTCCAGTGTGTGTGTGTGTGTGTGTGTGTATCTGTCCAGTGTGTCTGTGTGTGTGTCCAGTGTGAGTGTGTGTGTGTGTCCAGCGTGAGTGTGTGTGTGTGTCCAGCGTGAGTGTGTGTGTGTGTCCAGTGTGAGTGTGTGTGTGTGTGTGTCCAGTGTGTGTGTGTGTGTGTGTGTCCAGTGTGTGTGAGTGTGTGTGTGTCCAGTGTGAGTGTGTGTGTGTCCAGTGTGAGTGTGTGTGTGTGTCCAGTGTGAGTGTGTGTGTGTGTGTGTCCAGTGTGTGTGTGTGTGTGTGTGTGTGTGTGTGTCCAGTGTGAGTGTGTGTCCAGTGTGTGTGTGTGTCCAGTGTGTGTGTGTGTGTGTGTGTCCAGTGTGTGTGTGTGTGTGTCCAGTGTGAGTGTGTGTGTGTGTCCAGTGTGTGTGTGTGTGTGTGTGTGTCCAGTGTGTGTGTGTCCAGTGTGTGAGTGTGTGTGTGTGTCCAGTGTGAGTGTGTGTGTGTGTGTGTCCAGTGTGTGTGTGTGTGTGTGTGTGTGTGTGTGTGTGTGTGTGTGTGTGTGTCCAGTGTGTGTGTGTGTCCAGTGTGTGTCTGTCCAGTGAGTGTGTGTGTGTGTCCAGTGTGAGTGTGTGTGTGTGTGTGTCCAGTGTGTGTGTGTGTCCAGTGTGTGTGTGTGTATCCAGTGTGTGTGTGTGTTTCCAGTGTGTGTGTGTGTGTGTCCAGTGTGTGTGTATCTGTCCAGTGTGTGTGTGTGTGTGTGTGTCCAGTGTGTCTGTGTGTGTGTCCAGTGTGAGTGTGTGTGTGTGTCCAGTGTGAGTGTGTGTGTGTGTCCAGTTTGTGTGTGTGTGTGTGTGTGTGTGTGTGTGTATCTGTCCAGTGTGTCTGTGTGTGTGTCCAGTGTGAGTGTGTGTGTGTCCAGTGTGAGTGTGTGTGTGTGTCCAGCGTGAGTGTGTGTGTGTGTCCAGTGTGAGTGTGTGTGTGTGTGTCCAGTGTGTGTGTGTGTCCAGTGTGTGTCCAGTGTGTGTGTGTGTGTGTGTCCAGTGTGTGTGTGTGTGTGTCCAGTGTGTGTGTGTGTCCAGTGTGTGTGTGTGTGTTTCCAGCGTGCGTTTGTGTGTCCAGTGTGTGTGTATCTGTCCAGTATGTGTGTGTGTGTGTGTGTGTCCAGTGTGTCTGTGTGTGTGTCCAGTGTGAGTGTGTGTGTGTGTCCAGTGTGTGTGTGTGTGTGTCCAGTGAGTGTGTGTGTCCAGTGTGAGTGTGTGTGTGTATCTGTCCAGTGTGTCTGTGTGTGTGTCCAGTGTGAGTGTGTGTGTGTGTCCAGTGTGAGTGTGTGTGTGTGTCCAGTGTGAGTGTGTGTGTGTGTCCAGCGTGAGTGTGTGTGTGTGTGTCCAGTGTGAGTGTGTGTGTGTGTGTCCAGTGTGTGTGTGTGTGTGTGTGTCCAGTGTGTGTGTGTGTGTGTGTCCAGTGTGAGTGTGTGTGTGTCCAGTGTGAGTGTGTGTGTGTGTCCAGTGTGAGTGTGTGTGTGTGTGTGTCCAGTGTGTGTGTGTGTGTGTGTGTGTGTGTCCAGTGTGAGTGTGTGTCCAGTGTGTGTGTGTGTCCAGTGTGTGTGTGTGTGTGTGTGTCCAGTGTGTGTGTGTGTGTGTGTCCAGTGTGAGTGTGTGTGTGTGTCCAGCGTGAGTGTGTGTGTGTGTCCAGTGTGTGTGTGTGTGTGTGTGTGTCCAGTGTGTGTGTGTCCAGTGTGTGAGTGTGTGTGTGTGTCCAGTGTGAGTGTGTGTCCAGTGTGTGTGTGTCCAGTGTGTGTGTGTGTGTGTGTGTCCAGTGTGTGTGAGTGTGTGTGTGTGTCCAGCGTGAGTGTGTGTGTGTGTCCAGTGTGTGTGTGTGTGTGTGTGTGTGTGTGTGTGTGTGTCCAGTGTGAGTGTGTGTCCAGTGTGTGTGTGTCCAGTGTGTGTGTGTGTCTGTCCAGTGTGTGTGTGTGTGTCCAGTGTGAGTGTGTGTGTGTGTCCAGTGTGAGTGTGTGTGTGTGTCCAGTGTGTGTGTGTCCAGTGTGTGTGTGTGTGTGTGTGTGTCCAGTGTGAGTGTGTGTGTGTCCAGTGTGAGTGTGTGTGTGTGTCCAGTGTGAGTGTGTGTGTGTCCAGTGTGTGTGTGTCCAGTGTGAGTGTGTGTGTGTGTTTCCAGTGTGTGTCCAGTGTGTGTCCAGTGTGAGTGTGTGTGTGTCCAGTGTGAGTGTGTGTGTGTGTCCAGTGTGAGTGTGTGTGTGTGTCCAGTGTGAGTGTGTGTGTGTGTCCAGTGTGTGTGTGTGTCCAGTGTGTGTCCATTGTGTGTGTGTGTGTGTGTCCAGTGTGTGTGTGTGTGTGTGTGTGTCCAGTGTGTGTGTGTGTCCAGTGTGTGTGTGTGTGTGTGTGTGTGTGTCCAGTGTGTGTGTATCTGTCCAGTGTGTGTGTGTGTCCAGTGTGTCTGTGTGTGTGTCCAGTGTGAGTGTGTGTGTGTGTCCAGTGTGAGTGTGTGTGTGTGTCCAGTGTGTGTGTGTGTGTGTGTGTGTGTGTGTGTGTGTATCTGTCCAGTGTGTCTGTGTGTGTGTCCAGTGTGAGTGTGTGTGTGTCCAGCGTGAGTGTGTGTGTGTGTGTCCAGTGTGAGTGTGTGTGTGTGTCCAGTGTGTGTGTGTGTGTGTGTGTCCAGTGTGTGTGAGTGTGTGTGTGTCCAGTGTGAGTGTGTGTGTGTCCAGTGTGAGTGTGTGTGTGTGTCCAGTGTGAGTGTGTGTGTGTGTGTGTCCAGTGTGTGTGTGTGTGTGTGTGTGTGTGTGTGTGTCCAGTGTGAGTGTGTGTCCAGTGTGTGTGTGTGTCCAGTGTGTGTGTGTGTGTGTGTGTGTCCAGTGTGTGTGTGTGTGTCCAGTGTGAGTGTGTGTGTGTGTCCAGCGTGAGTGTGTGTGTGTGTCCAGTGTGTGTGTGTGTGTGTCCAGTGTGTGTGTGTCCAGTGTGTGTGTGTGTGTCCAGTGTGTGTCCAGTGTGAGTGTGTGTGTGTCCAGTGTGAGTGTGTGTGTGTCCAGTGTGAGTGTGTGTGTGTCCAGTGTGAGTGTGTGTGTGTCCAGTGTGAGTGTGTGTGTGTCCAGTGTGTGTCTGTCCAGTGTGAGTGTGTGTGTGTGTGTCCAGTGTGTGTGTGTCTGTCCAGTGTGAGTGTGTCAGGTTATTATTTCAGGGACACTGAGTCACCATCAGCCCAAAGTCCAAACCCTGGATAGAGGGGCTCATTGAATGTGGAGGTGATTGTGTTCAGATGGGTCAGTGTGTCAGAGGAGGCTCTATAGAAGGACAGAGTGCCGGCTGGCCAGTCCAGATACACTCCTACTCTGTGGGGGCTGGAGGAGGGGACGTCTATGGTAGTTGGTTTCTTATTGTGCCAGGCAGAGTAACTGTTGTCAGAGCAGTTCAGACACCAGGACTTGTCATTGGCACCAAGACAAGAGTTATCGCCCCCTTCTCTCCTGCTGATTCCTTTATATGTCACTCCTATATTAGCCCCCCCAATACCACTCCACTCTGCCTCCCAGTAACAGCGCCCAGTCAGACCCTCTCTACACAGCACCTGTCTCCAGACCTCAAATCTCTCTGGGTGATCAGGATACGGCTGCTCCTCTCTCCTCCATGTCACCTTTCTGTTCTCCTCAGACAGAGAGAGGAGTCTGTTTACTGTGTTTAGGTCCAGTGTGAGATCACAGACATCTGATGGATGAAACCAGACACAATATTAGAAATCATCATCATTCACATTAGAATGTTAACTCACTTTTCACTAATTCATTTATTGTAGATGTTTCTAGGTATCAAAAGGAGAAGTTAAGGTAACTTGAGACTTGTTGAATGATCATATGTTATACTGTCTGGTAACATAAAACACACTTATTCACATTAATTACACACACACACACACACACACACACACACACACACACACACACACACACACACACACACACACACACACACACACACACACACACACACACACACACACACACACATTGTCAAAGCAACTCATTGTAAACTTTGGTGTCCCTGGTCTCTGCTTCTGTAGAACTACAGCTGATATTTAATATGACCAAGTAAGTAATGATGGTGGTCTTTGACTTAACTTGAATTAAGACTTATTCTTAGTCATATTCTTCACAGCAGTCAACACTCACATTTTCTAAGCCCAGGTTTCATTGTGTTCTCTCCACCATGTTCCACACTGTAGCGGTAAGCAGAAGAACAGACAGTCATTGAGGGATACACCTGAACTCACACACGCACGCACGCACGCACGCACGCACGCACGCACGCACGCACGCACGCACGCACACACACACACACACACACACACACACACACACACACACACTAGACACACACACACACACACACTAGACACACACACAGACACACACACACACACACACACACACACACACACACACACACACACACACACACACACACACACACACACACACACACACACACACACACACACACACACACACACACACACACACACACACACACACACACACACACACACACACACACACACTGGACAGACACACACACAGTCAGCATATACCTTTGACATTGACATAAACCCTCTACATACTTGAGTTTCTCCAGTCTGCAGTGTGGATCCTCCAGTCCAGCAGAGAGCAGTCTGACTCCTGAGTCTCCTGGGTGATTGTAGCTCAGGTCCAGCTCTCTCAGGTGTGAGGGGTTTGACCTCAGAGCTGAGACCAGAGAAGCACAGCCTTCCTCTGTGACTAGACAGCCTGACAGCCTGCAAAGAGTCAAATCATATTAAAATCACACTGTTATTCTTTGGTGGTGAAAATAGTGTCAGTATATTTTTCTCCATATTCATGTCACACCCTGATCTGTTTCACCTGTCTTGTGATTGTCTCCACCCCCTCCAGGTGTCGCTTATTTCCCTGGTGTATATATCCCTGTGTTTCCCTGGTGTATATATCCCTGTGTTTCCCTGGTGTATATATCCCTGTGTTTCCCTGGCGTATATATCCCTGTGTTTCCCTGGTGTATATATCCCTGTGTTTCCCTGGTGTATATATCCCTGTGTTTCCCTGGTGTATATATCCCTGTTGTCCCTGGTGTATATATCCCTCTGTTTCCCTGGTGTATATATCCCTGTGTTTCCCTGGTGTATTTATCCCTGTGTTTCCCTGGTGTATATATCCCTGTGTTTCCCTGGTGTATATATCCCTGTGTTCCCCTGGTGTATATATCCCTGTGTTTCCCTGGTGTATATATCCCTGTGTTTCCCTGGTGTATATATCCCTGTGTTTCCCTGGTGTATATATCCCTGTGTTTCCCTGGTGTATATATCCCTGTGTTTCCCTGGTGTATATATCCCTGTGTTTCCCTGGTGTATATTTTCCTGTGTTTCCCTGGTGTATATATCCCTGTGTTTCCCTGGTGTATATATCCCTGTGTTTCCCTGGTGTATATATCCCTGTGTTTCCCTGGTGTATATATCCCTGTTTCCCTGGTGTATATATCCCTGTGTTTCCCTGGTGTATATATCCCTGTGTTTCCCTGGTGTATATATCCCTGTGTTTCCCTGGTGTATATATCCATGTGTTTCCCTGGTGAATATATTACTGTGTTTCCCTGGTGTATATATCCCTGTGTTTCCCTGGTCTATATATCCCTGTTTCCCTGGTGTATATATCCCTGTGTTTCCCTGGTGTATATATCCCTGTGTTTCCCTGGTGTATATATCCCTGTGTTTCCCTGGTGTATATATCCCTGTGTTTCCCTGGTGTATATATCCATGTTTCCCTGGTGTATATATCCCTGTGTTTCCCTGGTGTATATATCCCTGTTTCCCTGGTGTATATATCCCTGTGTTTCCCTGGTGTATATATCCCTGTGTTTCCCTGGTGTATATATCCCTGTGTTTCCCTGGTGTATATAACCCTGTTTCCCTGGTGTATATATCCCTGTGTTTCCCTTGTGTATATATCCCTGTGTTTCCCTGGTGTATATATCCCTGTGTTTCCCTGGTGTATATATCCCTGTGTTTCCCTGGTGTATATATCCCTGTGTTTCCCTGGTGTATATATCCCTGTGTTTCCCTGGTGTATATATCCCTGTGTTTCCCTGGTGTATATATCCCTGTGTTTCCCTGGTGTATATATCCCTGTGTTTCCCTGGTCTATATATCCCTGTGTTTCCCTGGTCTATATATCCCTGTGTTTCCCTGGTGTATATATCCCTGTGTTTCCCCGGTGTATATATCCCTGTGTTTCCCCGGTGTATATATCCCTGTGTTTCCCTGGTCTATATATCCCTGTGTTTCCCTGGTCTATATATCCCTGTGTTTCCCTGGTGTATATATCCCTGTGTTTCCCTGGTGTATATATCCCTGTGTATATATCCCTGTGTTTCCCTGGTGTATATATCCCTGTGTTTCCCTGGTGTATATATCCCTGTGTTTCCCTGGTGTATATATCCCTGTGTTTCCCTGGATCGCCGTGACCCCAACCAACCTCTACTCACTGGACCCTTATTGATCACTCGACTAAGCATGCCTCTCCTTAATGTCAATATGCCTTGTCCACTGCTGTTCTGGTTAGTGTTTATTGGCTTATTTCACTGTAGAGCCTCTAGCCCTGCTCACTATACCATATCCAACCTTTCAGTTCCACCACCCACATATGCGATGACATCACCTGGTTTCAATGATGTTTCTAGAGACAATATCTCTCTCATCATCACTCAATACCTAGGTTTACCTCCACTGTATTCACATCCTACCATACCTTTGTCTGTACATTATTCCTTGAAGCTATTTTATCGCCCCCAGAAACGTCCTTTTACTCTCTGTTCTAGACGTTCTAGACGACCAATTCTCATAGCTTTTAGCTGTACCCTTATCCTACTCCTCCTCTGTTCCTCTGGTGATGTAGAGGTAAATCCAGGCCCTGCAGTACCTAGCTCTACTCCTATTCCCCAGGCGCTCTCTTTTGATGACTTCTGTAACCGTAATAGCCTTGGTTTCATGCATGTTAACATTAGAAGCCTCCTCCCTAAGTTTGTTTTGTTCACTGCTTTAGCACACTCTGCCAACCCGGATGTTTAGCCGTGTCTGAATCCTGGCTTAGGAAGACCACCAAAAATTCTGCCATTTTCATCCCCAACTACAAGATTTTCAGACAAGATAGAACGGCCAAAGGGGGCGGTGTTGCAATCTACTGCAAAGATTGCCTACAGAGTTCTGTTTTACTATCCAGGTCTGTTCCCAAACAATTTGAACTTCTACTTTTAAAAATCCACCTCTCTAAAAACAAGTCTCTCACCGTTGCCGCCTGCTATAGACCACCCTCTGCCCCCAGCTGTGCCCTGGACACCATATGTGAACTGATTGCCCCCCATCTATCTTCAGAGCTCGTGCTGCTAGGCGACCTAAATTGGAACATGCTTAACACCCCTGCCATCCTACAATATAAGCTTGATGCCCTCAATCTCACACAAATTATCAATGAACCCACCAGGTACCACCCCAATTCCGTAAACACGGGTACCCTCAACGATATCATCCTAACCAACTTGCCCTCCAAATACACCTCTGCTGTTTTCAACCAAGATCTCAGCGATCACTGCCTCATTGCCTGCATCCGTAATGGGTCAGCGGTCAAACGACCTCCACTCATCCAGTATATATTTTTAACATTATATAATGTCACCTTTTATTTGAGGGTATTTTAATACATATCTGTTTCACCATTTAGAAAAATAAAAACACTTTATGTATCTAGTCCCCCTATTTGAAGAAGTCATAAATATTCTGACCAATTCACTCATAGTGTATTAAAGTAGTCAAAAGTTTAGTATTTGGTCCCAAACTCATTTATAGCATTTGCAGTATGTTTTGGTTGTGTTTTGCCCGATAGTAACTGAATGGTGGATGATGACAGGACTCATTTTATTTCTAAGTGAGTAGATAACATGTTTCTAAACACTACTAAATTAATCCTGATTATGTCTTGATTAACTTCTTGCGACTACAGGGGGTGCTGTTCCGAATTAGCATTTTGTCGTCTCCAAATTAAACTGCCTAGTACTCAATTCTTGCTCGTACAATATGCATATTATTAATTCTATTGGAAAGAAAACACTTTCTAGTTTCATACAAAGTTGGAATGATGTCTGTGGGTGACCCAGAACTCTTTCTACAGCGAAATCCATGACAGACAGTGAAAGGTCTGAGAGCGAAGCTCTGGTTTCAGATCAGTTTTTAAGGTCTCTGTCTATCCTATGGAACGACACGAACTGCACCCGCCTTCCCCTGGATGTCAGTAACCAATGAGAAGTGGAATGGGCCTTCTCCGTAGCTCTCAGAGGTTATAAAAGACCAAGGAGTGAGAGTAGCCCCCCTTTCGACGCTCGCCCTTACGCAGGAAGGGACCTCCGGACGCCATTTTCACAGGCTCGGTTATCAACTTGAAATGTATCCGTCTGTAATTTAATTCGATATAGGACTTAGAAACATCATAAGGTAGTTAATTTAAACCGTTTTATAGGAAATTATATCCGTTTAGTGCGATTTTGAGGAATTTCTTTGTTGTGCACTCTGAAACTTTGGACACGTTTTGTGGTCCCGTTCGATCGTTAGTGGATATTTCGAAGGACAGAGGACATCTATCGACCAAAAGACGTTTATAACATAGAAAGGATACATTGCCCAAGAATATGATGGAAGAACAGCTCATAGTAAGCAATATTTAATATGATAAATTGTTGTTCTGTCGAAATATTTTAAACGCATATTTCGCCATTTTGTTTGGTGTAGCTTCACTTGGCGAACCCTGTATTGAAAAGTAAGGATAATTTTACAAATGTAAATCAGCGGTTGCATTAAGAACTAATTTGTCTTTCGATTCCTGTCAACCCTGTATTTTTTAGTCAAGTATATGATTAGCTTTCAATTAAACTAGATCACTCTGATAGATGACGTCAGACATATTGAGGCTTGATTTCCTAGTATTTTTATTGTGTAACCACGGTTTTGTATGGCTAAATATGCACCTTTTCGAACAAACTGTATATGTATGTTGTAAAATGATGTTACAGGAGTGTCATCGGAAGAATTCTGAGAAGGTTAGTGAAAAAATTAATATCTTTTGGCGATGTTGACGTTATAGCGCTCTTTGGCTGGAATCGATGCTCTGGTAACGTTTGCACATGTAGTATGCTAACTTATCGATTTATTGTGTTTTCGCTGAAAAACGCTTAGAAAATCTGAAATATGGTCTGAAATCACAAGAACTGGGTCTTTCCATTGCTATGCTTTGTCTATTTTTATGAAATGTTTTATGATGAGTAAATTGGTCATACACGTTGCTCTATCTAGTAATTCTAGTCGATTTGTGATGGTCGGTGCAATTGTAAACTGTGATTTCTACCTGAAATATGCACTTTTTTCTAACAAAAACTATCCTATACCATGAATATGTTATCAGACTGTCATCTGATGGTTTTTTTTATAGGTTATTGGCTATCAATATCTTAGTTGAGCCGAATTGGTGATAGCACCTGAAGGAGTAAGAAACTGATGGAGTTAGAATAGTGGTGTATTTTGCTAACGTGTTTAGCTAATAGATTTACATATTTTGTCTTCCCTGTAAAACATTTTAAAAATCTGAAATGGTGGCTTTATTCACAAGATCTGTATCTTTCATCTGGTGTCTTGGACTTGTGATTTAATGATATTTAGATGCTACTATCTACTTGTGAAGCTATGCTAGCTATGCTAATCAGTGTGTGGGGGGTGGGGGGTGATCCCGGATACGGGGTTGAGGTTCGGTAAAGGTTAAGAAAGAAGACTAAATTACTATTTGAAGAAGTCATAAGTATTCATAAGTATTCTGACCAATTCATTTAAAGTTTATTAAATTTGTCAAAAGTATATTTGGAACCATATTCCTTGAACACAATGACTACATCAAGACTGTGACTGCTTCTGATTGAGAAAGATCATGAATGAATCATGAATAATAATGAGTGAGAAAGTTACAGAGTCTACAACAAAACATGCTAACCTCTCATCATTACCAATAACAGAGGCTACAACAAAACATGCTATCCTCTCACCATTACCAATAACAAAGGCTACAACAAAACATGCTAACCTCTCACATTACCAATAACAGAGGATACAACAAAACATGCTAACCTCTCACCATTACCAATAACAGAGGCTACAACAGAACATGCTAACCTCTCACCATTACCAATAACAGAGGCTACAACAAAACATACTAACCTCTCACCATTACCAATAACAGAGGCTACAACAAAACATGCTAACCTCTCACCATTACCAATAACAGAGACTACAACAAAACATGCTAACCTCTCACCATTACCAATAACAGAGACTACAACAAAACATGCTAACCTCTCACCATTACCAATAACAGAGGATACAACAAAACATACTAACCTCTCACCATTACCAATAACAGAGGCTACAACAAAACATGCTAACCTCTCACCATTACCAATAACAGAGGCTACAACAAAACATGCTAACCTCTCACCATTACCAATAACAGAGACTACAACAAAACATGCTAACCTCTCACCATTACCAATAACAGAGACTACAACAGAACATGCTAACCTCTCACCATTACCAATAACAGAGACTATAACAAAACATGCTAACCTCTCACCATTACCAATAATAGAGACTACAACAAAACATGCTAACCTCTCACCATTACCAATAACAGAGGCTACAACAAAACATGCTAACCTCTCACCATTACCAATAACAGAGGATACAACAAAACATGCTAACCTCTCACCATTACCAATAACAGAGGCTACAACAAAACATGCTAACCTCTCACCATTACCAATAACAGAGGCTACAACAAAACATGCTAACCTCTCACCATTACCAATAACAGAGGTTACAACAAAACATGCTAACCTCTTACCATTACCAATAACAGAGACTACAACAAAACATGCTAACCTCTCACCATTACCAATAACAGAGGCTACAACAAAACACACTAACCTCTCACCATTACCAATAACAGAGACTACAACAAAACACACTAACCTCTCACCATTACCAATAACAGAGACTACAACAAAACATGCTAACCTCTCACCATTACCAATAACAGAGGATACAACAAAACATGCAAACCTCTCACCATTACCAATAACAGAGGCTACAACAAAACATGCTAACCTCTCACCATTAACCTCAAATAAAAGGTAACATTCTGTACTGTCATCTAATACGAAACATTCTATCTCAAATCCAAAATGCTGGAGCATAGCACCACATTTAAAACTGTAAGCTTCACTGTCCAAACACATATGGTGTGGACTATGTGTGTCTGGTAAACACATGTGGATCTGGTGAACAGTTATCACTTGTTGACCAACTACAGGAATACTGACCTCAGAGTCTCCAGTTTACAGTGGGGATTCCCCAGTCCAGCAGAGAGCAGCTCCACTCCTGAATCCTTCAGGTCATTGTTACTCAGATCCAGCTCTCTCAGGTGTGAGGGGTTTGACCTCAGAGCTGAGACCAGAGAAGCACAGCCTTCCTCTGTGACTCCACAGCCTGACAGCCTGCAAAGAGTCAAATCATATTAAAATCACACTTGTCATGACGTTGACCTGTTGGGGGAGGTTTATGACCCCCATAAATACCTCTCCCCTTCTTCCTCTCTCTACTCTACCGATGTGACTATTGAAAATCCCTTTGTTAACATAGAGAGTCTGGGAACATCAAAAGGTGGGAAATGGAACCCTATTTCGGAAATCCAATCAGTTGAAAATATGTGCTGGTACTTAATGAATATGATGTCAGATCAGTTAGCGTCTGAGACATTACTACTGATGATAGGACGATATAAACTGTATCTTGGAAAGTCTACACATTCTAGTTATCAGGTTCACATGGAATTGTTGTGCAATTTAAATGTTTAAATATGAAACTATTTGTGAAAGATGAAATGTAATTTTAGCTTCTAAATGAGAGAATTGGTTTTCATGAGTGAACTATGCTCAACTAAGTGGCCCCGCCCATGTGAACAGACATCGGTTGTAAACTATGAAACACGGCCCTCTCTCCCAAACCTATATAAGCCCCTTTATGAAAAAGTTACCTTCTGTTCCGAGGACGTTAGGGCGACGGTCCTACGTTAAAAGGGCTCAGATAATAACTCAGATAATAACTCAGATAATAACTCAGATAATAACCTGATGAAATCAGCATCGAATTTCAACGTGAAGATGACGCTCAACATGCCGAAAGGATGAATTTCGACTATACCAGTCAGAATATAGCATAAGCTTAAAGTATGGCAACTTTGTATGAACTTTGAACTCTTATTCACTAAAGAAGTGCTACCCTCTCCGCCTGCTAAACGTGGGCTAGGAGAGGACGGACAGAGTATCCATTCTACCACGCTCCAGTTCACCACTAGGTATTCTTCAGAGGACCAGAGATCCATGCTGGACCACCCGGCCTTCCATCTATGAACAACCGATCGACGCGCAGCTCAGAGTAAATATTTATTGCATTTTCCTTTTTCAAATGGGCAGGTATTTAGAATGCATAAGATACTGCATTTACGATAGCATAGCATTTTACGGCCCGATAGAGACACAAAACCTTTTTGCTCCTCAGTCTTCCCGCTCTTTCACTCAAACCCAACCCCCTTTCTTTGTGTAACCAGCCATCATTTCGGTTCCGTCCGCTAGGGACGTTTTCCTTTATGACATCATTTGTAATCAATGTATGATCGATTCTGTGTAGATGTAATTCTGTGTGATTATTTAGGTATAATATTAATTACAGAGAAATGATTTTATAGAATAGCATGTTATATCACTTAATCCGGCAGAGCCAAAGACACGACACACTGATATACTTTGGTGGTGAAAGTAGAGTGGCAGTATATTTTTTCAACATATTCAGATATCATTGTCCTGAAACCTGCCATATCTATTCATAAATTCATGTATCCTTATTAGAAATGACAAATTATCATAATATTCCTTGTAGAGATAAAAATGTAGAGTACAAATATTTGAGTAGACTGATCAGACCAGTTTAAAAAGCAATATCAGTCAGAAGACAGACAGTGAGGTATCAGATTTAGATTGTATTGAGTAAACAGTTTTCACTCAAAATGACACAACAACTATTTTCCAGTTGAACAACGTTTACTAAACCGTATTACCACAATACATGGTTACCATGACACTCAGGCCAGGTCCATCAACACTGACACTCCCAGGCGTACTAATAACAGAGTGATATCACCGTAGTAACAGAAATATAGGGAGACTTAAAACATGAACTTAACACACAGTCCAAACAACATCTATTTTGACAGTGAAGCTAATATTGTAAATGAAAGCACTTTGTGTATCCAGTCCCCCATTTGAAGAAGTATTAAGTATTCTGACCAATTGTATTAAAGTAGTCAAACATTTTGTATTTGTTCCCAAACTCGTTGGTTCCATTTGCAGTTTGTTTTGGTTGTGTTTTGGGTTATGTTTTGTCCAATAGTAACTGAATGGTGGATGATGACTGGATTAATCTTATGTCTAAGCGAGTAGATACCATGTTTCTAAACACTACTAAATTAATCCTGATGATGCCAGAATTACTACAAATCATAAATCAATCATGAAAAATTCTGAGTGAGAAAGTTACAGAGGCTACAATAAAACATGCTAACCTCTCACCATTACCAATAACAGAGGCTACAACAAAACATGCTAACCTCTCACCATTACCAATATCAGAGGCTACAACAAAACATGCTAACCTCTCACCATCACCAATAACAGAGACTACAACAAAACATGCTAACCTCTCACCATTACCAATAACAGAGGCTACAACAAAACATGCTAACCTCTCACCATTACCAATAACAGAGGTTACAACAAAACATGCTAACCTCACCATTACCAATAACAGAGACTACAACAAAACATGCTAACCTCTCACCATTACCAATAACAAAGGTTACAACAAAACATGCTAACCTCTCACCATTACCAATAACAGAGACTACAACAAAACATGCTAACCTCTCACCATTAACCTCAAATAAAAGGTGACATTCTGTACTGTCACCTAATATGAAACATTCTATCTCAAATCCAAAATGCTGGAGCATAACACCAAATGTAAAACTGTAAGCTTTACTGTCCAAACACATATGGTGTGGACTATGTGTGTCTGGTAAACACATGTGGATCTGGTGAACAGTTATCACTTGTTGACCAACTACAGGAATACTGACCTCAGAGTCTCCAGTTTACAGTGGGGATTCCCCAGTCCAGCAGAGAGCAGCTTCACTCCTGAATCCTTCAGGTCATTGTTACTCAGGTCCAGCTCTCTCAGGTGTGAGGGGTTTGACCTCAGAGCTGAGACCAGAGAAGCACAGCCTTCCTCTGTGACTCCACAGCCTGACAGCCTGACAAAGAGATCATCATGACTTCACAAACACACTGTTCATTTAACGAGTAGTGTAGAAGGACAATTTGCATTTGGTTTATTCTCTCAAACAACATATAGATTCATCTTCTGTCTTCTAGAACTGTACGGTCATAATGTTATACTAATGTAAACATCAATGTATTTATTCAATATGTTTTTCAACATAAAATTATATAAGGATTATGTACATCATTGTCTCTAAACTGGATAATGCTTCCTGGTGATTAGTTCTTATATGTCATTTTATGTACTCACAGAGCAGCTCTGGAGGCTTTGACCACTGGCAGCAGCCTCAGAAGACCTTCCTCTGATCTGGTGTATTTCTTCAGGTCAAACACATCCAGCTCCTTTTCTGAAGTCAGCAACACAAAGACCAGAGCTGACCACTGTGCAGGTGACAGGTTGGGTTTTGAGAGACTTCCTGATCTCAGGTAGCTTTGGATCTCCTCCACTAGAGAATGGTCATTCAGTTCATTCAGACAGTGGAACAGATTGATGCTCCTCTCTGGAGAGAGATTCTCCCTGATCTTCTCCTTGATGTACTTCACTGTTTCTTCATGGGTCTGTGAGCTGCTTCTTGTCGTTGTCAGTAGACCTCGTAAGTGTTTCTGATTGGACTCCAGTGAGAGGCCCAGAAGGAAGCGGAGGAAAAGGTCCAGGTTTCCTGTCTCACTTTGTAAGGCTTTATCCACAGCACTCTTGTAGAAAGTAACTTCAGCATTGTCTCTGAACAGCAAAGAAAAGATGCTGGACTTTGTTTGCAGTTTGTCCATTAGATTCTCATTGTTGCTGATGAATGAGAGGAACACATATACAGCAGCCAGAAACTCCTGAATGCTCAGATGAACAAAGCAGTACACCTTGTCCTGGTACAGCCCACATTCCTCTTTAAAGAGCTGTGTGCACAATCCTGAGTACAATGAGGCTTCATTTACATAAATGCCAGCCTCTTTGAGGTCTTCTTCATAGAAAATCAGATTGCCATTCACAAGCTGTTGAAAAGCCAGTTTTCCCAGTGACAGAATGCTCTCTTTATTCCAGTGTGGACCTGTCTCTTCATTCCCAAGATACTTTTCATTCTTCTGTTTGGTATAGAAGTCCACAAGGTGTGTGTACATCTCAGTCAGAGTCTTGGGCATCTCTTCTCTCTTATGTTTCAGCATGTGTTCAAGGACTGTTGCAGAAATCCAACAGAAGACTGGAATGTGGCACATGATGTGGAGGCTCCTTGATGTCTTTATGTGTGAGATGATTCTGCTGGCCAGGTCCTCATCACTGAATCTCTTCCTGAAGTACTCCTGCTTCTGTGGGTCATTGAACCCTCGTACCTCTGTCACCTGGTGAACACACTCTGAAGGGATCTTATTGGCTGCTGCAGGTCGGGTAGTTATCCAGAGGAGAGCAGAGGGAAGCAGATTTCCCTTGATGAGATTTGTCAGCAGAACATCCACGGAGGTTGACTCTGTGACGTCCCAACAGATCTTGTTCTTCTGGAAGTCTAGGGGCAGTCGGCACTCATCCAGACCATCAAAGATGAACAGAACTTTGTACTTGTCGTAGTTGGAGATTCCTGATTGTTTGGTTTCCATTGAGAAGTGATTGAGAAGTTCAATGAAAGTGTGTGTGTCCTCTTTCATCAAATTCAGCTCCCGAAAAGGGAATGAAAATACAAATTGGACATCCTGATTTGCTTTTCCTTCAGCCCAATCCAGAATGAACTTCTGCACAGAGACTGTTTTTCCAATGCCAGCGACTCCCTTTGTCATCACAGTTCTGATATGTTTGTCTTGTCCAGTTAAGGGTTTGAAGATGTCGTTACATTTGATTGCAGTCTTTGGTCTTGCTTGTTTCCTGGTTGTTGTCTCAATCTGTCTCAGCTCATGTTCATTATTGACCTCTCCTGTTCCACCCTCTGTGATGTAGAGCTCTGTGTAGATCTTATTGAGAAGTGTTGGGTTTCCTTGTTTAGCGATCCCCTCAAATACACATTGAAACTTCTTCTTTAGATTAGACTTGAGTTCACGTTGGCAAATCAGAGCAAGCTCATCTGAATCTAGAAATAACACAGAGGATATTAATATTACGTCTGTTTTAATGACTACACTATTGTAGGACTGTTATAAAGTTTTACATTATAATAATTGATTCTCTTAACTGACTGTATAAATGTGTAAATGTTTTCATAATGCATTAAACACTGGTGTGACTGATTATATTATTATTGGTATTATTGATGGTATTATTAATGTTGTCTCTCTCTCTGTAAATTAATCACCACAACACATCCCTGCTGCTACTTGATGAGGTCACTAGGTGTTGTGTTTAGGCTGCTACAATATCATTGAGTTACACAGCTACTTTAGCTGTACTTTAGCTACAGCTTTTAAATGTTATAAAACAGCATTCAACATGAGGCAGACAGCTCTTACATTTCTCCAGTGTGTCAGCAAGCTCCTTCTGGTTCATTTTCCTCAGGACGTGCAGTGTGATCTTCAGAGCCCCCTCTCTGGCACTGCTCTCCTGCTTCTCATCTTCAGCATCCACCACTTCCTTATCCTGCTTCTGACTCTCAAAGCCTTCTGGGAGTTCTGGACTAAGAATCCTCTTGAACATCTTCAGCTCGTTCTTCACAAATGTCATAATATTCTCTTCAAGCAACTGAAATAAATTAAGTAAATAAGTTAAGCAAGAGAATAAATGTTTCTCATTAACACATTAATGAATGATTGACAGATCAACTTTACTTGAGGTAAACAAAAACAAATGTACATAACAGGACCACATACACTGAATATGGAGTCCAGGTCTGTTTGATGACTCTGGGAAGACTGACCACTGAGAATCTCTGACTCTGATCTCTCCTGTTGGTTTCTGTGGACAAAACATGAGATTACATCTCCTCATCCAGGGAGTACACACACACACACACACACACTTGCGCGCACGCACACGCGCACACACACACACACACACACAGGGAGGGAATGTTGTGTTTGTTTAATATTGTTTTAGGACTATGCAAATTGAAAAAAGGATTAGCCTATGGATTATGAAAACAACAAAAAGAAAATGGGAAAATGGGAGAGGAGAAATGACTAAAGACAGTGTTGATTGACTCACTGACCATGACCCATGAGTTCTTCTTACCTTTCTTCAGTAGAAAAGTCTCCCTCTCTAAACTGTATAGGTTGACTCATAGACCAGTCACTCTTCATGGACACACAGCTGGGTACAGGGGAGGCTAGTCTCTCCTGCTTGATTGGGCTTCAACACAACAGAGACAAATATTACATCTCTCATCTACTCTGAGCTCAGATGGGGAAACATAAGAAGAGTTTCATTCCAAAAAGCTATATATCCATTTTCAGAAATGTTCGTAAATTAGCTTTATTGTTTAAAGAAGTTATGTTTATGTTAAGTTATGTTTTTTTGCTAAATGAGGAGATGGCACGTGGGTACCTGCTTCTATAAACCAATGAGGAGATGGCACGTGGGTACCTGCTTCTATAAACCAATGAGGAGATGGCACGTGGGTACCTGCTTCTATAAACCAATGAGGAGATGGCACGTGGGTTCCTGCTTCTATAAACCAATGAGGAGATGGCACGTGGGTTCTTGCTTCTATTAACTAATGAGGAGATGGCACGTGGGTACCTGCTTCTATAAACCAATGAGGAGATGGCACGTGGGTACCTGCTTCTATAAACCAATGAGGAGATGGCACGTGGGTACCTGCTTCTATAAACCAATGAGGAGATGGCACGTGGGTACCTGCTTCTATAAACCAATGAGGAGATGGCACGTGGGTACCTGCTTCTATAAACCAATGAGGAGATGCAGCGCGATCTGCGTCACAAATAGAACTGACTTCTAGACGCTCGTTGGCCTGCGAGCAGTGTGTCATTTTTAATAACGAAATTCATTTAGCGACGCGAGCGTTGAAGTCAGCCCCGCTAAAAGGCTGGTGTCGATACTCTGCCTTCTCCGGGGGCATGTTGAGGTAAATTTACTAACCGGGAGGGTTGAATTATGTAATTTATTGGTGGGCTGGAAGATGCACTCTTGTCTTTTCTATTCCGAGGTTGTTTACTCGCAATATCAGATATTAAGATGATTTTTTATAATGAATGTATACTAAGGTTGAGGCTCTGACTAGTGATTATTTACCCGGTGTTCAATACCTGCTATTGAGGCGCCCCAAAAATAATATTAAAAAGTTCGGCCCTTAGACACAGAGGGGTTAAACACTAAAGTTACCGTCCATCTAGTGAAGAGAGGAGAACCGGACAGAGGTAGCCAGCATCCGTCAACGAGAGAGGGAGAAGCCCTCCACGGATTTAACAGGTGGAAGAAACAACCGGGGAGCTCCATCGGTCCACAAGAAATGCAGACAGCCAGTGATGATGTAGTGGTAGCTATGGTAACTAGGATGCTGCTGGTAGAGTAGCTAGCTAGCTTACCTAGCTGTACCGACTAGCTAGGATAACTAGCATGCTGGTGGTAGAGTAGCTAGCTAGCTTACCTAGCTGTACTGACTAGCTTGGCTAGCTAGCTGGTCGTTCGTCTGAACAACAAACTTCGGCATCTCAACACTAGTGAACTCCATCGTTATTCCCCAAGATCACCTCAGCCCACTCTGCGCGATTACTTCATAGCTAGAGAAATAAGGTAATATTATGAAACTGGACTCCATGGCGGATGCAATGAACTTGTTTTCATCAGAAAAAAACGTTGTTAAAAATGGAATGTGTCCAGCCTACTTGAGGCCCACGAAAATAATATTAAAAAGTTTTGTCCTTGGACACAGAGGGGTTAAACACTAAAGTTACCGTTCATCTAGTGAAGAGAGGAGAACCAGAGAGTGGGAGTGTAACGATAGCTAACAAACATTTGTATATTTCACTGTTCTGTACAACTGACCTTATTTTAGTGCCCAAAAACCTAATACTTCAAGGTCAACTGTAATATGAATACCAATGTAAAGCACAATTTCTCCCCTTTCCAGCTAAATCAATGAGGAGACCTTCAGGCTGCCCGTCTCTGCATGAATGAAGAAGGCAATGAGCTTTGTCTTGTCTTTTTAAAAATGGCGGGTAGGACACCTTATGAGTTGTCCTAACCAGTTAATAAGAGGTACCAGCAGGTATCTGGATAATAGCCTCATGAGCTGTACTAACCAGTTAAGAGGTACCAGCAGGTATCTGGATAATAGTCTCATGAGCTGTAAGAGGTAGCAGCAGGTATCTGGATAATAGCCTCATGAGCTGTACTAACCAGTTAAGAGGTACCAGCAGGTATCTGGATAATAGTCACATGAGCTGTACTAACCAGTTAAGAGGTACCAGCAGGTATAATAACCTCATGAGCTGTCCTAACCAGTTAAGAGGTACCAGCAGGTATCTGGATAATAACCTCATGAGCTGTCCTAACCAGTTAAGAGGTACCAGCAGGTATAATAACCTCATGAGCTGTCCTAACCAGTTAAGAGGTACCAGCAGGTATCTGGATAATAGCCTCATCAGCTGTCCTAACCAGTTAACCAGTTAAGAGGTACCAGCAGGTATAATAACCTCATGAGCTGTCCTAACCAGTTAAGAGGTACCAGCAGGTATCTGGATAATAACCTCATGAGCTGTCCTAACCAGTTAAGAGGTACCAGCAGGTATAATAGCCTCATCAACTGTCCTAACCAGTTAAGAGGTACCAGCAGGTATAATAACCTCATGAGCTGTCCTAACCAGTTAAGAGGTACCAGCAGGTATCTGGATAATAACCTCATGAGCTGTCCTAACCAGTTAAGAGGTACCAGCAGGTATCTGGATAATAACCTCATGAGCTGTCCTAACCAGTTAAGAGGTACCAGCAGGTATAATAACCTCATGAGCTGTCCTAACCAGTTAAGAGGTACCAGCAGGTATAATAACCTCATGAGCTGTCCTAACCAGTTAAGAGGTACCAGCAGGTATAATAACCTCATGAGCTGTCCTAACCAGTTAAGAGGTACCAGCAGGTATAATATCCTCATGAGCTGTCCTAACCAGTTAAAAGGTACCAGCAGGTATAATAACCTCATGAGCTGTACTAACCAGTTAAGAGGTACCAGCAGGTATAATAACCTCATCAGCTGTCCTAACCAGTTAAGAGGTACCAGCAGGTATAATAACCTCATGAGCTGTCCTAACCAGTTAAGAGGTACCAGCAGGTATCTGGATAATAACCTCATGAGCTGTCCTAACCAGTTAAGAGGTACCAGCAGGTATAATATCCTCATGAGCTGTCCTAACCAGTTAAGAGGTGCCAGCAGGTATAATAACCTCATGAGCTGTCCTAACCAGTTAAGAGGTACCAGCAGGTATAATAGCCTCATGAGCTGTCCTAACCAGTTAAGAGGTGCCAGCAGGTATAATAACCTCATGAGCTGTCCTAACCAGTTAAGAGGTACCAGCAGGTATAATAACCTCATGAGCTGTCCTAACCAGTTAAGAGGTACCAGCAGGTATAATATCCTCATGAGCTGTCCTAACCAGTTAAGAGGTACCAGCAGGTATAAGAACCTCATGAGCTGTCCTAACCAGTTAAGAGGTACCAGCAGGTATAATAACCTCATGAGCTGTCCTAACCAGTTAAGAGGTACCAGCAGGTATAATATCCTCATGAGCTGTCCTAACCAGTTAAGAGGTGCCAGCAGGTATAATAACCTCATGAGCTGTCCTAACCAGTTAAGAGGTACCAGCAGGTATAATAACCTCATGAGCTGTCCTAACCAGTTAAGAGGTACCAGCAGGTATCGGGATAATAACCTCATGAGTTGTCCTAACCAGTTAAGAGGTACCAGCAGGTATAATAACCTCATGAGCTGTCCTAACCAGTTAAGAGGTACCAGCAGGTATCTGGATAAGAACCTCATGAGCTGTCAGAGGTATCAGCAGGTATCTGGATAATAACCTCATGAGCTGTCCTAACCAGTTAAGAGGTACCAGCAGGTATAATAACCTCATCAGCTGTCCTAACCAGTTAAGAGGTACCAGCAGGTATCTGGATAATAACCTCATGAGCTGTCCTAACCAGTTAAGAGGTACCAGCAGGTATAATAACCTCATCAGCTGTCCTAACCAGTTAAGAGGTACCAGCAGGTATCTGGATAATAACCTCATGAGCTGTCCTAACCAGTTAAGAGGTACCAGCAGGTGTCTGGATAATAACCTCATGAGCTGTCCTAACCAGTTAAGAGGTACCAGCAGGTATAATAACCTCATCAGCTGTCCTAACCAGTTAAGAGGTACCAGCAGGTATCTGGATAATAACCTCATGAGCTGTCCTAACCAGTTAAGAGGTACCAGCAGGTATAATAACCTCATGAGCTGTCCTAACCAGTTAAGAGGTACCCGCAGGTATCTGGATAATAACCTCATGAGCTGTCCTAACCAGTTAAGAGGTACCAGCAGGTATAATATCCTCATGAGCTGTCCTAACCAGTTAAGAGGTACCAGCAGGTATCTGGATAATAACCTCATGAGCTGTCCTAACCAGTTAAGAGGTACCAGCAGGTATAATAACCTCATGAGCTGTCCTAACCAGTTAAGAGGTACCAGCAGGTATAATAACCTCATGAGCTGTCCTAACCAGTTAAGAGGTACCAGCAGGTATAATAACCTCATGAGCTGTCCTAACCAGTTAAGAGGTACCAGCAGGTATAATAACCTCATCAGCTGTCCTAACCAGTTAAGAGGTACCAGCAGGTATAATATCCTCATGAGCTGTCCTAACCAGTTAAGAGGTACCAGCAGGTATCTGGATAATAACCTCATGAGCTGTCCTAACCAGTTAAGAGGTACCAGCAGGTATAATATCCTCATCAGCTGTCCTAACCAGTTAAGAGATACCAGCAGGTATAATAACCTCATGAGTTGTCCTAACCAGTTAAGAGGTACCAGCAGGTATAATAGCCTCATCAGCTGTCCTAACCAGTTAAGAGGTACCAGCAGGTATAATATCCTCATGAGCTGTCCTAACCAGTTAAGAGGTACCAGCAGGTATCTGGATAATATCCTCATCAGCTGTCCTAACCAGTTAAGAGGTACCAGCAGGTATAATAGCCTCATCAGCTGTCCTAACCAGTTAAGAGGTACCAGCAGGTATCTGGATAATAACCTCATGAGCTGTCCTAACCAGTTAAGAGGTACCAGCAGGTGTCTGGATAATAACCTCATGAGCTGTCCTAACCAGTTAAGAGGTACCAGCAGGTATAATAACCTCATCAGCTGTCCTAACCAGTTAAGAGGTACCAGCAGGTATCTGGATAATAACCTCATGAGCTGTCCTAACCAGTTAAGAGGTACCAGCAGGTATAATAACCTCATGAGCTGTCCTAACCAGTTAAGAGGTACCCGCAGGTATCTGGATAATAACCTCATGAGCTGTCCTAACCAGTTAAGAGGTACCAGCAGGTATAATATCCTCATGAGCTGTCCTAACCAGTTAAGAGGTACCAGCAGGTATCTGGATAATAACCTCATGAGCTGTCCTAACCAGTTAAGAGGTACCAGCAGGTATAATAACCTCATGAGCTGTCCTAACCAGTTAAGAGGTACCAGCAGGTATAATAACCTCATGAGCTGTCCTAACCAGTTAAGAGGTACCAGCAGGTATAATAACCTCATGAGCTGTCCTAACCAGTTAAGAGGTACCAGCAGGTATAATAACCTCATCAGCTGTCCTAACCAGTTAACCTTTCACGAGTATCAACCCCGTATCCGGGATCACCCCCCACCCCCCCCACACTGATTAGCATCGCTAGCATAGCTTCACAAGTAAATAGTAGCATCTAAATATCATTAAATCACAAGTCCAAGACACCAGATGAAAGATACAGATCTTGTGAATAAACCCATCATTTCTGTTTTTTAAAATGTTTTACAGGGAAGACACAATATGTAAATCTATTAGCTAACCACGTTAGCAAAATACACCATCTTTCTTTGTCCACCATTTTCTCTCTCCACCACTAGCTATCACCAATTCGGCTAAACTAAGATATTGATAGCAACAAACCAAGAAAAGAACTCATCAGATGACAGTCTGATAACATATTTATGGTATAGGATAGGTGTTGTTAGAAAAAAGTGCATATTTCAGGTAGAAATCACAGTTTACAATTGCACCGACCATCACAAATCGACTAGAATTACTAGATAGAGCAACGTGTATGACCAATTTACTCATCATAAAACATTTCATAAAAATAGACAAAGCATAGCAATGGAAAGACACAGTTCTTGTGATTTCAGACCATATTTCAGATTTTCTAAGCGTTTTTCAGCGAAAACACAATAAATCGATAAGTTAGCATACCACATGTACAAACGTTAGTAGAGCATGAATTCAAGGCAAAGGGAGCTATAACGTTATCATCGCCAAAATATATGAATTTTTTCACTAACCTTCTCAGAATTCTTCCGATGACACTCCTGTAACATCATTTTACAACATACATATACAGTTTGTTCGAAAAGGTGCATATTTAGCCATACAAAACCGTGGTTATACAATGGAAATAGTCACAACTCAAGCATCAAAATGAGGGACGTCAGCTTTCAGAGTGATCTAGTTTAATCCAAAGCTAATCATATACTTGACTAAAAAATACAGAGTTGACAGGAATCGAAAGACAAATTAGTTCTTAATGCAACCGCTGACTTACATTTTTAAAATTATCCTTACTTTTCAATACAGGGTTCGCCAAGTGAAGCTATACCAAACAAAATGGCGAAATTTGCGTTTAAAATATTTCGACAGAACAACGATTTATCATATTAAATATTGCTTACTTTGAGCTGTTCTTCCATCAGATTCTTGGGCAATGTATTCTTTCTTGGGTTTAATCTTCTTTTGGTCGAAAGATGTCCTTTGTCCGTCTAAATGCCCGCTAACGTTCGACCGGGACCCCGAAATGTGCCCGGTGCTTCACATAGAAATGCATCAAAATCGCACTAAACGGATATAAATTGCTATAAAACGGTTTAAATTAACTACCTTATGATGTTTCTAAGTCCTATATCGAATTAAATTACAGACGGATACATTTCAAGTTGATAACCGAGCCTGTGAAAATGGCATCCGGAGGTCCCTTCCTGCGTAAGGGCGAGCGTCGAAAGGGGGGCTACTCTCACTCCTTGGTCTTTTATAACCTCTGAGAGCTACGGAGAAGGCCCATTCCACTTCTCATTGGTTACTGACATCCAGGGGAAGGCGGGTGCAGTTCGTGTCATTCCATAGGATAGACAGAGACCTTAAAAACTGATCTGAAACCAGAGCTTCGCTCTCAGACCTTTCACTGTCTGTCATGGATTTCGCTGTAGAAAGAGTTCTGGGTCACCCACAGACATCATTCCAACTTTGTATGAAACTAGAAAGTGTTTTCTATCCAATAGAATTAATAATATGCATATTGTACGAGCAAGAATTGAGTACTAGGCAGTTTAATTTGGAGACGACAAAATGCTAATTCGGAACAGCACCCCCTGTAGTCGCAAGATTAAGAGGTACCAGCAGGTATAATATCCTCATGAGCTGTCCTAACCAGTTAAGAGGTACCAGCAGGTATCTGGATAATAACCTCATGAGCTGTCCTAACCAGTTAAGAGGTACCAGCAGGTATAATATCCTCATCAGCTGTCCTAACCAGTTAAGAGATACCAGCAGGTATAATAACCTCATGAGTTGTCCTAACCAGTTAAGAGGTACCAGCAGGTATAATAGCCTCATCAGCTGTCCTAACCAGTTAAGAGGTACCAGCAGGTATAATATCCTCATGAGCTGTCCTAACCAGTTAAGAGGTACCAGCAGGTATCTGGATAATATCCTCATCAGCTGTCCTAACCAGTTAAGAGGTACCAGCAGGTATAATAGCCTCATGAGCTGTCCTAACCAGTTAAGAGGTACCAGCAGGTATAATATCCTCATGAGCTGTCCTAACCAGTTAAGAGGTACCAGCAGGTATAATATCCTCATGAGTTGTCCTAACCAGTTAAGAGGTACCAGCAGGTATAATAACCTCATGAGTTGTCCTAACCAGTTAAGAGGTACCAGCAGGTATCTGGATAATAGCCTCATCAGCTGTACTAACCAGTTAAGAGGTACCAGCAGGTATCTGGATAATAACCTCATGAGCTGTCCTAACCAGTTAAGAGGTACCAGCAGGTATAATAACCTCATGAGCTGTCCTAACCAGTTAAGAGGTACCAGCAGGTATAATAACCTCATGAGCTGTCCTAACCAGTTAAGAGGTACCAGCAGGTATAATAACCTCATGAGCTGTCCTAACCAGTTAAGAGGTACCAGCAGGTATAATAACCTCATGAGCTGTCCTAACCAGTTAAGAGGTACCAGCAGGTATAATAACCTCATGAGCTGTCCTAACCAGTTAAGAGGTACCAGCAGGTATAATAACCTCATGAGCTGTCCTAACCAGTTAAGAGGTACCAGCAGGTATCTGGATAATATCCTCATGAGCTGTCCTAACCAGTTAAGAGGTACCAGCAGGTATCTGGATAATAGCCTCATCAGCTGTCCTAACCAGTTAAGAGGTACCAGCAGGTATAATATCCTCATCAGCTGTCCTAACCAGTTAAGAGGTACCAGCAGGTATAATAACCTCATGAGCTGTCCTAACCAGTTAAGAGGTACCAGCAGGTATCTGGATAATAACCTCATGAGCTGTCCTAACCAGTTAAGAGGTACCAGCAGGTATAATAGCCTCATCAGCTGTCCTAACCAGTTAAGAGGTACCAGCAGGTATAATAACCTCATGAGCTGTCCTAACCAGTTAAGAGGTACCAGCAGGTATAATAGCCTCATCAACTGTCCTAACCAGTTAAGAGGTACCAGCAGGTATAATAACCTCATGAGCTGTCCTAACCAGTTAAGAGGTACCAGCAGGTATCTGGATAATAACCTCATGAGCTGTCCTAACCAGTTAAGAGGTACCAGCAGGTATCTGGATAATAACCTCATGAGCTGTCCTAACCAGTTAAGAGGTACCAGCAGGTATAATAACCTCATGAGCTGTCCTAACCAGTTAAGAGGTACCAGCAGGTATAATAACCTCATGAGCTGTCCTAACCAGTTAAGAGGTACCAGCAGGTATAATAACCTCATGAGCTGTCCTAACCAGTTAAGAGGTACCAGCAGGTATAATATCCTCATGAGCTGTCCTAACCAGTTAAAAGGTACCAGCAGGTATAATAACCTCATGAGCTGTACTAACCAGTTAAGAGGTACCAGCAGGTATAATAACCTCATCAGCTGTCCTAACCAGTTAAGAGGTACCAGCAGGTATAATAACCTCATGAGCTGTCCTAACCAGTTAAGAGGTACCAGCAGGTATCTGGATAATAACCTCATGAGCTGTCCTAACCAGTTAAGAGGTACCAGCAGGTATAATATCCTCATGAGCTGTCCTAACCAGTTAAGAGGTGCCAGCAGGTATAATAACCTCATGAGCTGTCCTAACCAGTTAAGAGGTACCAGCAGGTATAATAGCCTCATGAGCTGTCCTAACCAGTTAAGAGGTGCCAGCAGGTATAATAACCTCATGAGCTGTCCTAACCAGTTAAGAGGTACCAGCAGGTATAATAACCTCATGAGCTGTCCTAACCAGTTAAGAGGTACCAGCAGGTATAATATCCTCATGAGCTGTCCTAACCAGTTAAGAGGTACCAGCAGGTATAAGAACCTCATGAGCTGTCCTAACCAGTTAAGAGGTACCAGCAGGTATAATAACCTCATGAGCTGTCCTAACCAGTTAAGAGGTACCAGCAGGTATAATATCCTCATGAGCTGTCCTAACCAGTTAAGAGGTACCAGCAGGTATATTAACCTCATGAGCTGTCCTAACCAGTTAAGAGGTACCAGCAGGTATAATAACCTCATGAGCTGTCCTAACCAGTTAAGAGGTACCAGCAGGTATCGGGATAATAACCTCATGAGTTGTCCTAACCAGTTAAGAGGTACCAGCAGGTATAATAACCTCATGAGCTGTCCTAACCAGTTAAGAGGTACCAGCAGGTATCTGGATAAGAACCTCATGAGCTGTCAGAGGTACCAGCAGGTATCTGGATAATAACCTCATGAGCTGTCCTAACCAGTTAAGAGGTACCAGCAGGTATAATAACCTCATCAGCTGTCCTAACCAGTTAAGAGGTACCAGCAGGTATCTGGATAATAACCTCATGAGCTGTCCTAACCAGTTAAGAGGTACCAGCAGGTATAATAACCTCATCAGCTGTCCTAACCAGTTAAGAGGTACCAGCAGGTATCTGGATAATAACCTCATGAGCTGTCCTAACCAGTTAAGAGGTACCAGCAGGTGTCTGGATAATAACCTCATGAGCTGTCCTAACCAGTTAAGAGGTACCAGCAGGTATAATAACCTCATCAGCTGTCCTAACCAGTTAAGAGGTACCAGCAGGTATCTGGATAATAACCTCATGAGCTGTCCTAACCAGTTAAGAGGTACCAGCAGGTATAATAACCTCATGAGCTGTCCTAACCAGTTAAGAGGTACCAGCAGGTATAATATCCTCATGAGCTGTCCTAACCAGTTAAGAGGTACCAGCAGGTATCTGGATAATAACCTCATGAGCTGTCCTAACCAGTTAAGAGGTACCAGCAGGTATAATAACCTCATGAGCTGTCCTAACCAGTTAAGAGGTACCAGCAGGTATAATAACCTCATGAGCTGTCCTAACCAGTTAAGAGGTACCAGCAGGTATAATAACCTCATGAGCTGTCCTAACCAGTTAAGAGGTACCAGCAGGTATAATAACCTCATCAGCTGTCCTAACCAGTTAAGAGGTACCAGCAGGTATAATATCCTCATGAGCTGTCCTAACCAGTTAAGAGGTACCAGCAGGTATCTGGATAATAACCTCATGAGCTGTCCTAACCAGTTAAGAGGTACCAGCAGGTATAATATCCTCATCAGCTGTCCTAACCAGTTAAGAGATACCAGCAGGTATAATAACCTCATGAGTTGTCCTAACCAGTTAAGAGGTACCAGCAGGTATAATAGCCTCATCAGCTGTCCTAACCAGTTAAGAGGTACCAGCAGGTATAATATCCTCATGAGCTGTCCTAACCAGTTAAGAGGTACCAGCAGGTATCTGGATAATATCCTCATCAGCTGTCCTAACCAGTTAAGAGGTACCAGCAGGTATAATAGCCTCATGAGCTGTCCTATAACCAGTTAAGAGGTACCAGCAGGTATAATATCCTCATGAGCTGTCCTAACCAGTTTAAGAGGTACCAAGCAGGTATAATATCCTCCATGAGTTGTCCTAACCAGTTAAGAGGTACCAGCAGGTATAATAACCCTCATGAGTTGTCCTAACCAGTTAAGAGGTACCAGCAGGTATCTGGATAATAGCCTCATCAGCTGTACTAACCAGTTAAGAGGTACCAGCAGGTATCTGGATAATAACCTCATGAGCTAGTTACCTAACCAGTTAAGAGGTACCAGCAGGTATAATAACC
>NW_024059497.1:250385-262664 GCF_016432855.1 Salvelinus namaycush | reverse complement strand
TGTTTGTCAAAGTGAAAATATTGATCTGCTCTTTGATGAATGCACAAAATTCAGGTTGCTTTAGGAGTGTAGAATTTAGTCTCCATCTATATGCTCCATTTACCTTGGTAGGAATGGAGATTGATAATACCAGGGGAGAATGGTCACTAAGCAATCTGGGGAGATACTCGACATCTAACACTCTATGAAACAGTTGTGTCGACAGTAAAAAGTTATCTATGCGTGTGTGTGTCTTGTGTGGGTGTGAATAAAAAGAGTAGTCCCTATCCTGTGGGTGCAACTGTCTCCAGATGTCTAGTAAATTGAGATCTTTCATGAATGACATGGTGAGCTTGCTGGCTTTGGTAAGAAGTGAGGGTTTATCAGAGGACCTATCAAGAACTGTATCTAAACAAAAATTAAAATCTCCTCCAACCAGTAACCATCCTGGTGGTGCTTGAGCGACCTGAAGGAAGACATTCTGAATAAACATATGGTCATCGAAGTTAGGAGCATAGATATTCAATAGGGTCCAAGACTCTGAAAACATATGCCCCTGCACCAAAACAAACCTGCCAGAGGGATCAGAGATGGTGTTGCTGACGCAGAAGGGGATGTGTCTACTTATCAAAATTGCAGTTCCTCTTGCTTTGGAGTTAAAAGAGGACGCAAAAACTTGTCCTACCCATTCCCTCTTCAATTTCTTGTGTTCACTGGATGTAAGATGTGTTTCTTGTAAAAACACAATGTCAGCCTTTAATTTCTTAAGGTATGTATAGACTCTCTTCCTTTTAATCGGGCTGTTAAGACCTTTTACGTTGAATGTGACATATTTTAGTGGGTTAAGCATAGTAGGGTTTCAAATATGTAACTGAATGGAAATCTATCATATGTAGATAGTTAGGAAATGTTTCAACTTTGGTTTGAACACAGAAGTGACCTATGTGTCTCTTTAGGAAGGAAACAATAAACATAGAAAAAAGGGGAAAAAAAATAAAGAATCCCACCCACCCCGATTGTTAGACTAAAACCACAATCCCAACAATCAAACATGAATACACTTGTAGAGATACGTTGCTGCTCGCTTTCCATCTTGCTCTTACTAGCTAAACCTTGGCGTAAACTAAAACCTGCGAGCTCTCTAAATTGAAAACAAACGTTGTGAATAGATATTTATGGCTGAATATTTACTGCCCACGGTAAGGGCTGCTTGAGTCTCTTTTCGAAAGATTAACATAAATGAGGGGAAAAGCAGTGGGCCTAAATCCACTTATTTGCTTCGCCCAGTGATATGTACTAAACCAAAATATACTCTCCTGTAAATGTAATAGAACTCACCCCGGAAAGATACGGTTAGTTGAAAATGTACAAATCAATTATAGCGACCGGAGGATATCAGCGGTTCAGTCCGGATAAGAGAAAACAAACAAACTGCATCTTATCCCCCAAAGAGACCGTCCTGGCTCAGACGTTGCTCAGTTCTTTGAGAAAAGTGTACACTTCTCCCGGCGTGTTGAAGAGATGGCTTCGGCCTTTGTACTGAACTTTCATCCGCGCAGGGTGGATGAGGTAGCCGATGATGTTCTTCTCCTTCAGTGCTTTGGCGGCAGGTCTGAACTGCTTGCGACGTCTTGCGAGATCCGCGCTCATATCCGGGAAAAGGCTGACCCTCTTGCCATCAATGGTTATGTCCCCTTTGGCTCTTGCGAGTTGCAGTACCTTCTCTCTGTCTTGGAAACGGAGGAACCTGATCAGGACGGCCCGTGGGGGCTCATCTGGCCGGGGTTTCGGCGCTGATGTTCTGTGGGCGCGTTCGATTTCCAGTGACTTGGTGAAGTTGATTGTGCCTAGGACATCCGGGATCCATTGAGTGAAGAAACGGACCGGGTCACGGCCCTCGCTGTCCTCTTTCAATCCCACCACACGGATATTACTACGTCTGCTCTGGTTCTCCATCTGATCTACCTTGTTTTTGAGGTAGGCATTGTCCTTTTGCAGTTGTATCAAGACCTGGTCATGTCGAGCGATGGTGTCTTCAACTGTGCTAATGCGCAACTCTGCCTCAGTCGTTCTCAAAAGGAGATCATTCATGGAGGATTTCAGGTCGTCAATGGAAGAATGGAGTTCAGCCGTTCTCTTATCGATTTTCATAGAAAGACCTTTGTTACCATCCTGAATTTCCCGGAGGAGAGTAGCCAGCATGTCGGCAGGCTCGCAAGAGGCCGAGAGCAACAGTCTGGGACTGTCGTTTGAGTTATGAGGGCTAATGCTAATCTTGCTAGCGTTATCGTTATCTTGGGAATCAACGACGTTTTGGTCGTCCTTCTTGCCTCTCTTTCGGCGGTCCATGGCTCTTTGGGAAGGTAAGTACTTGACAATTTATCAGCCGATGTTAGAATATTGTTTCAACGTTGTTATTTAGGTAATAATAGAATAACTTTGAAGAGCTCGGTTTGTCAACGTCTGCACAGCTCCGCGGCATCACGTGCTCCCTCAAAAAATATTTTTGAGAAATATTTAACTTTCACACATTAACAAGTCCAATACAGCAAATGAAAGATAAACATCTTGTGAATCCAGTCAACATGTCCGATTTTTTAAATGTTTTACAGCGAAAACACCACATATATTTATGTTAGCTCACCACCAAATACAAAAAAAGGACAGACATTTTTCACAGCACAGGTAGCATGCACAAAGCCAACCTAACTAACCAAGAACCAACCAAACTAACCAAGAAACAACTTCATCAGATGACAGTCTTATAACATGTTATACAATAAATCTATGTTTTGTTCGAAAAATGTGCATATTTGAGGTATAAATCAGTTTTACATTGCAGCTACCATCACAGCTACCGTCAGAAATAGCACCGAAGCAGCCAGAGTAATTACAGACACCAACGTCAAATACCTAAATACTCATCATAAAACATTTCTGAAAAATCGATTGTGTACAGCAAATTAAAGACAAACATCTTGTGAATCCAGCCAATATTTCCGATTTTTTAAGTGTTTTACAGCGAAAACACAATATAGCATTATATTAGCTTACTACAATAGCCTACCACACTACCGCATTCATTCATCAAGGCACGTTAGCGATAGCAATAGGCACGTTAGCGATAGCGAATAAACCAGCAAAAGATATTAATTTTCACTAACCTTCATAAACCTTCATCAGATGACAGTCCTATAACATCAGGTTATACATACACTTATGTTTTGTTCGAAAATGTGCATATTTAGAGCTGAAATCAGTGGTTATACATTGTGCTAACGTAGCATCTTTTTCCCAGAATGTGCGGATATTTTTATGACACAACTATTCTGACCAAATAACTATTCATAAACGTTACTAGAAAATACATGTTGTATAGGAAATGATAGATACACTAGTTCTTAACCTCTGGGATAGCGGGACGCTTGCGTCCCAACAGCCTGGGAAAATGTAGAGCGCCAGATTCAAAAAAATTATATAAAATCAAACTTTATTAAATCACACATATAAGATACCAAATTAAAGCTACACTCGTTGTGAATCCAGCCAACATGTCAGATTTCAAAAAGGCTTCTCGGCGAAAGCATAAGATGCTATTATCTGATGATAGCAAAATGTCAACAAGAGAGTGTAGCCTATTTCAACCATGAAATAGGTTGAATGTCAGGTTGAATGAACGACATCGCTACTCAAAACGCAGATATAAAATATAAAACATGCATTACCTTTGACGAGATTCTTTTGTTGGCACTCCAATATGTCCCATAAACATCACAAATGGTCCTTTTGTTCGATTAATTCCGTCCATATATATCCAAATTGTCCATTTATTTGGCGCCGTTGTACCAGAAAAAAACAGCGTCCAATTTGCGCAAAGTCACGACAAAATATCAAAAAATTACCTCTAACCTTTGCCAAAACATTTCAAAGTACTTTTGTAATACAACTTAAGGTATTTGTAAACGTTAATAATCGATCAAATTGAAGACGGGTCAATCTGTTTTCAATACAGGATATCAACAAACTCACGCTACTTTTCAAGTCTTGCGCAACTATCAAACAAAAACACAAGACGTTACTCTACTTCCTGGTGTTTTTCTTTCTCATTGTTCAAATGAATAACCTTAACCTTTTTCCATACACTGGCGACATCCAGTGGAAGCAGTAGGAACTGCGACTATAGTGATTAGAATTCTGGCCTGCCCATAATAACTCATTGAACAGACAGTGACTTAAAAAAAAAAAAGGTTAGTCCTCAGGGTTTTGACTGCTATATAAGTTCTGTTATACTTACAGATATGATTCAAACAGTTTTAGAAACTTCAGAGTGTTTTCTATCCAAATCTACTAATAATATGTATATCTTATATTCTGGGGATGAGTAGAACGAAGTTGAAATTGGGCACGCTATTTTTCCCTAAGTGAAAACTCTGCACCCTATCCTAAAGAAGTTAATGCAATCGCCGTGTTAGAATTCTAAAAATAACTTCATTACGATATGCAGTTTACGTTATGGCGAGAGCGTGCCCAAAACCTGGCCGCAAACTACTAGTACACATGTACGACAGATATATGAAATAACATCATAAAATGGGTCCTACTTTTGATGATCTTCCATCAGAATGTTGTACAAGGGGTCCTTTGTCCAGAACAATCGTTGTTTGGATTTAGAATGTCCTCTTCTCCAGTCAATTAGCACGGAAAGCTAGCAAAGTAGCGCGAAGCTCTCCTTCCTGAACAAAGGCACACAACGCAACACGCCTAACGTCCCGAATAAATTTCAATAATCTAATAAAACTATATTGAAAAAACATACTTTACGATGATATTGTCACATTTATCAAATAAAATCAAAGCCGGAGATATTAGTCGTCTATAACGACAGCTTTTCAGAAGGCAATACCAGGTCCCTTCTCGCGCGCCCCAGAAAACAGGAAACTGGTGACACGTCATGCCAAGAGGTTTTATTCGACCCCAGATCAAGTTATACACTCCATTTCTTCTCTCACTGCCTGTCGACATCTAGTGGAAGACGTATGAAGTGCATGTATATTAATAAATATCAAGGACATTTATAGGCAGGCCCTAGAACAGAGCATCGATTTCAGATTTTCCACTTCCTGTCAGGAAGTTTGCTGCAAAATGAGTTCTGTTTTACTCACAGATATAATTCAAACGGTTTTAGAAACTAGAGAGTGTTTTCTATCCAATAGTAATAATAATATGCATATTGTACGAGCAAGAATTGAGTACGAGGCCGTTTAAATTGGGCACGATTTTCCCCCAAAGTGAAAACAGCGCCCTCTGTCCTCAACAGGTTAAAGGACTTTCTCTCCCCAGCAGTACAATATGTTAAAGGACTTTCTCTCCCCAGCAGTACAATATGTTAAAGGACTTTCTCTCCCCAGCAGTACAATATGTTAAAGGACTTTCTCTCCCCAGCAGTACAATATGTTAAAGGACTTTCTCTCCCTAGCAGTACTGTATGTCAATAGAACAGGTCCTGAAATGGAACCTCGTGTTACTCCTTTAGTAATATCTAGAGACTGTAAATATTAGCACCCAATGGTTATATTCACAGACACACTGTATCACCCCACGCAGTAACAGCTTATTCTCCAACACGTTTTCTTCTTCATATCGTTGGATCAAGAGCAGTCGTCTTCTAGTGTCAGACTACAAACAGAGAAACAACGCCGTGTGTATCTACTGTTGACATGACCAGGACACTCCTCTCCAAGTCTGGGACAGAGGAACAACGACGTGTGTATCTACTGTTGACATGACCAGGACGCTCCTCTCCAAGTCTGGGACAGAGGAACAACGTCGTGTGTGTCTACTGTTGACATGACCAGGACGCTCCTCTCCAAGTCTGGGATCGGTAATTGGTGTAATTACCACAGAGAGAGAGACGGACACTGAGCTGAACAGCGCCATGTAATAATACATCTTACATTTATGTTTGTATTTATTAAGGATCTGCCAAGGCAGCAGATACTCTTCATTGGGTCCAAACACATTAAGGCACTTACATGACACATAAAACAAAAGATTAAACAGACCATCATATACAATTATTACACCACTACATATATACAATACAAAATGTATAATACCACCATACAACATTGTTACCATGTCAGTTCATGTAGAGTACATGTGCAAGCCTGTGTGTCTTCTCAGTCCTCGAGTTCCATGAGGTGGAGTTCCAAAAGGTGGAGGTCCATAAGGTGGAGTTCTATAAGGTGGAGTTCCAAAAGGTGGAGTTCCATAAGGTGGAGTTCCACAAGGTGGAGTTCCACAAGGTGGAGTTCCAAAAGGTGGAGTTCCAAAAGGTGGAGTTCCAAAAGGTGGAGTTCCACAAGGTGGAGTTCCACAAGGTGGAGTTCCAAAAGGTGGAGTTCCACAAGGTGGAGGTCCACAAGGTGGAGTTCCAAAAGGTGGAGTTCCACAAGGTGGAGTTCCAAAAGGTGGAGTTCCACAAGGTGGAGGTCCACAAGGTGGAGTTCCACAAGGTGGAGTTCCAAAAGGTGGAGTTCCAAAAGGTGGAGTTCCAAAAGGTGGAGTTCCAAAAGGTGGAGTTCCACAAGGTGGAGGTCCATAAGGTGGAGTTCCACAAGGTGGAGTTCCAAAAGGTGGAGTTCCAAAAGGTGGAGTTCCAAAAGGTGGAGTTCCACAAGGTGGAGTTCCACAAGGTGGAGTTCCACAAGGTGGAGTTCCATAAGGTGGAGGTCCAAAAGGTGGAGTTCCAAAAGGTGGAGTTCCACAAGGTGGAGGTCCATAAGGTGGAGTTCCAAAAGGTGGAGTTCCACAAGGTGGAGTTCCACAAGGTGGAGTTCCAAAAGGTGGAGTTCCACAAGGTGGAGTTCCACAAGGTGGAGTTCCACAAGGTGGAGTTCCATAAGGTGGAGTTCCATGAGGTGGAGTTCCAAAAGGCGGAGTTCCACAAGGTGGAGTTCCACAAGGTGGAGTTCCAAAAGGTGGAGTTCCACAAGGTGGAGTTCCAAAAGTTGGAGTTCCATAAGGTGGAGTTCCATAAGGTGGAGTTCCAAAAGGCTGGAGTTCTATAAGGTGGAGTTCCATAAGGTGGAGTTCCAAAAGGTGGAGTTCCAAAAGGTGGAGTTCCACAAGGTGGAGGTCCATAAGGTGGAGTTCCACAAGGTGGAGTTCCAAAAGGTGGAGTTCCACAAGGTGGAGGTCCACAAGGTGGAGTTCCACAAGGTGGAGTTCCACAAGGTGGAGTTTCATAAGGTGTAGTGGTGGAGTTCTATAAGGTGGAGTTCCATAAGGTGGAGTTCCATAAGGTGGAGTTCCATAAGGTGTAGTGGTGGAGTTCCATAAGGTGGAGTTCCATAAGGTGGAGTTCCATAAGGTGTAGTGGTGGAGTTCCATAAGGTGTAGTGGTGGAGTTCTATAAGGTTTAGTTCCATAAGGTGGAGTTCCATTAGGTGGAGTTCCAAAAGGTGGAGTTCCATTAGGTGGAGTTCCATAAGGTGTAGTGGTGGAGTTCTATAAGGTGGAGTTCCATAAGGTGGAGTTCCATAAGGTGGAGTTCCATAAGGTGTAGTGGTGGAGTTCCATAAGGTGTAGTGGTGGAGTTCCATAAGGTGTAGTGGTGGAGTTCCATAAGGTGTAGTGGTGGAGTTCCATAAGGTGTAGTTCTATAAGGTGTAGTGGTGGAGTTCCATAAGGTGTAGTTCCATAAGGTGGAGGTCCATAAGGTGTAGTGGTGGAGTTCCATAAGGTGTAGTTCCATAAGGTGGAGTTCCATAAGGTGGAGTTCTATAAGGTGGAGTTCCATAAGGTGTAGTTCCATAAGGTGGAGTTCCATAAGGTGTAGTTCCATAAGGTGGAGTTCCATAAGGTGGAGGTCCATAAGGTGGAGTTCCATAAGGTGGAGTTCCATAAGGTGTAGTTCCATAAGGTGGAGGTCCATAAGGTGTAGTGGTGGAGTTCCATAAGGTGTAGTTCCATAAGGTGTAGTTCCATAAGGTGGAGTTCCAAAAGGTGGAGTTCCAAAAGGTGGAGTTCCATAAGGTGTAGTGGTGGAGTTCCATAAGGTGTAGTGGTGGAGTTCTATAAGGTTTAGTTCCATAAGGTGGAGTTCCATTAGGTGGAGTTCCAAAAGGTGGAGTTCCATTAGGTGGAGTTCCATAAGGTGTAGTGGTGGAGTTCTATAAGGTGGAGTTCCATAAGGTGGAGTTCCATAAGGTGGAGTTCCATAAGGTGTAGTGGTGGAGTTCCATAAGGTGTAGTGGTGGAGTTCCATAAGGTGTAGTGGTGGAGTTCCATAAGGTGTAGTGGTGGAGTTCCATAAGGTGTAGTTCTATAAGGTGTAGTGGTGGAGTTCCATAAGGTGTAGTTCCATAAGGTGGAGGTCCATAAGGTGTAGTGGTGGAGTTCCATAAGGTGTAGTTCCATAAGGTGGAGTTCCATAAGGTGGAGTTCTATAAGGTGGAGTTCCATAAGGTGTAGTTCCATAAGGTGGAGTTCCATAAGGTGTAGTTCCATAAGGTGGAGTTCCATAAGGTGGAGGTCCATAAGGTGGAGTTCCATAAGGTGGAGTTCCATAAGGTGTAGTTCCATAAGGTGGAGGTCCATAAGGTGTAGTGGTGGAGTTCCATAAGGTGTAGTTCCATAAGGTGTAGTTCCATAAGGTGGAGTTCCATAAGGTGGAGTTCCATAAGGTGGAGTTCCATAAGGTGTAGTTCCATAAGGTGGAGTTCCATAAGGTGTAGTTCCATAAGGTGGAGTTCCATAAGGTGGAGTTCCATAAGGTGGAGTTCCAAAAGGTGGAGTTCCATAAGGTGGAGCTCCAAAAGGTGGAGATCCAAAAGGTGGAGTTCCATAAGGTGGCGTTCCATAAGGTGTAGTTCTATAAGGTGGAGTTCCATAAGGTGTAGTTCCATAAGGTGGAGTTCCATAAGGTGTAGTTCCATAAGGTGGAGTTCTATAAGGTGGAGTTCCATAAGGTGTAGTTCCATAAGGTGTAGTTCCATAAGGTGGAGTTCCATAAGGTGGAGTTCCAAAAGGTGGAGTTCCATAAGGTGTAGTTCCATAAGGTGGAGTTCCATAAGGTGGAGTTCCAAAAGGTGGAGTTCCATAAGGTGGAGTTCCATAAGGTGGAGTTCCAAAAGGTGGAGTTCCAAAAGGTGGAGTTCCATAAGGTGTAGTGGTGGAGTTCCACAAGGTGGAGTTCCATAAGGGGGAGTTCCACAAGGTGGAGTTCCATAAGGTGGAGTTCCAAAAGGTGGAGGTCCATAAGGTGTAGTGGTGGAGTTCCATAAGGTGTAGTTATATAAGGTGTAGTTCCATAAGGTGGAGTTCCATAAGGTGGAGTTCCATAAGGTGGAGTTCCATAAGGTGGAGTTCCATAAGGTGGAGTTCCAAAAGGTGGAGTTCCATAAGGTGGAGTTCCACAAGGTGGAGTTCCATAAGGTGGAGTTCCAAAAGGTGGAGTTCCATAAGGTGGAGATCCAAAAGGTGGAGTTCCATAAGGTGGAGATCCAAAAGGTGGAGTTCCATAAGGTGGAGCTCCAAAAGGTGGAGCACTATATAGCACTATGTTAAGCCATGAATCAACCTAGATGGTCTATTTGTCAAGTATGATGAGGGAGAAGTGGGGCTGTTGTTTTTTTTACGATTTTTTGAAAAACGTCCAAAATGGTCACGGGTGAGGGGTGCTCCCTACCCAACCGTAGACCCCTTGCACCCCCTAAAGGCATTTAAAACCATTTACAAAATGTGCTTCTGGTAACCCATTCCATTCACCAGGCGCACGGCTGTCCATTTGCAATATGTTTCAATTGGCATTTACCATCACAAATTTGACATGCTCAAAAATACTGCAGAAATGCCAAATTGACTTGCCCGATGAACTCGGGATGGCCGGACAGTTATAGTGGTTCCTCTACATCGCTCGTTGTGTTGATTTCACCATCGGACATGTGAATCCAGCCAACACGTCCGATTGAGCATGTCAAATTCGTGATGGTAAATGCCCATTGAAACATATTGCAATATGTTTCAATGGGCATTTACCATCACGAATTTGACATGCTCAAAAATACTGCAGAAATGCGAAATTGACTGTCCCGATGAACTCGGGATAGCCGGGCAGTGATAGTGGTTCCTCTCAATCGCTCGTTGTGTTGATTTCATCATGTCCATTTGGTGATGTTTTCTCCCTGTTTAAACATATTGCAAATGTACAAAAGTCAGCCAGCAATTCAGCGTCCATCAGTCAACTACATATCATTCTGACACCAAACTGATACAAACTGACACCAAACCCACTTTTTCCAACTCGTTTAGAAGCCAACTATCACATATTTCAGAGCAGGCCAAAAATTCACAGTGCCTTCTGTTTAAACCATTATAAAAACATAAAACACGTAGTTACATTTTAGCTGCGGGTCCAGTTCTGACTTTATGTGTAGGCCTATGTGAGGCGACCCTGAATCCCGAGTTTCGTCTCGATAGGTCATTCGGTGCCCGAGCAATGACCTTAATTGGTGCTGAAAATCCACATTTTCTGGGCGTTGCTACGGGGTCCTTGAATGAGCTATCAGACAGAAACGTTAGGGTCCATCTCTATGGGCCGAGGCGGTTTCAATGCACCTAATCTTGTGACTCTGTGACTTTTCTAAATGTCGTCATTTTCGTGATGGTCAAAATGAATTGAAGTTATTGCAAATGTACAAGGCTGTTTGTCAGTCTGAGAAAAATCTAGAGCCACATAACTCATCACGCACTATCGACCTGAGCTCTAGAACAGGTTTCTAAAGTTTCAGAACTCTAGGTCTGACGGTTCTTTAATAGTTCGAACAAAGGTAACTATTGCAGGCTCTGTCTGTCTCTACGCCCCACACTGTGTCACTCCATCCTTTCTGTGTGGGTGTGTGAGTGTTTCTTGGAAATCTGATGGGAGACATGACTGATTTACAGTTCATGAGGGTTGCCTTATCACACATATGAAGTTTTGGAAAGATGTGACTTTTTAACCCTTTGAAACAGCCCCTGTGACCCTTGGGGTAGGCTCCTTGGGGTAGGCTCTTACAAATATTGAGTTTTAAGTCTTTACATTAACTTCTTGACGCTAGGGGCCAGAATTTTGTATTTATTTTTTATAACGTTCCCAACGTAAACAGACTATTTCTCAGGCCCAGATGCTAGAATATGCATATAATTGACAGATTAGGATAGAAAACACTCTAAAGTTTCCAAAACTGTCAAAATATTGTCTGTGAGTATAACATAACTGATTTTGCAGGTGAAAACCTGAGGAAATCCAACCCGGAAGTGCCTCTTATTTTGAAAAATCCCTGTTCCATTGCCTGCCTATCCTCCATTTAAAGGGATATCAACCAGATTCCTTTTCAAATGGCTTCCACAGGCTTTAGACATAGTTTCAAGCTTTTATTCTGAAAAATGAGCGAGATTTATCAAATCGCGTCAGTGGATAGCCAGGTGTCCTTTAATTAGTTATTGCGCACGAAAGTGGTAGCTCAACATTTTCTTTCTCTATTGTATTGAATAGTTTACCGGCCGGTTGAAATATTATCGATTATTTATGTTAAAAACAACCTGAGGATTGATTATAAAAACGTTTGACATGTTTCTACGAACTTTACGGATACTATTTGGAATTTTCGTATGCCCTTCATGACCTGCCTGAGCTTGTGGATTTCTGAACATAACGCGCCAAACAAATGGAGGTTTTTTGATATAAAAATAATCTTTATCGAACAAAAGGAACATTTATTGTGTAACTGGGAGTCTCGTGAGTGCAAACATCCGAAGATCATCAAAGGTAAGCGATTCATTTTATTGCTTTTCTGACTTTCGTGACCAATCTACATTGCTGCTAGGTGTTTGTAATGTTTTGTCTAGTGATCGATAAAATCACACAAACGCTTGGATTGCTTTCGCTGTAAAGCATATTTTCAAAATCTGACACGACAGGTGGATTAACAACAAGCTAAGCTGTGTTTTGCTATATTACACTTGTGATTTCATGATTATAAAAAAAAAATGTAAATTTTTTAAAATTTTGCGCTCTGCAATTCAGCGGTTGTTGATGAAAATGATCCAGCTAAAGGGATCGGTGCGCCAAGAGGTTAAAGGTCTTGCTCACATCGGCTATGGAGAGCGTGATCACACAGTCGTCTGAAACAGCTGGTGCACTCATGCATGCTTCAGTGCTGCTTGCCTCGAAGCGAGCATAAAAAGCATTCAGCTCGCGTCACTGGGCATCTCGCGGCTGGGTTTCCCTTTGTAGTCCATAATAGTTTGCAAGCC
>NW_024059497.1:232885-242885 GCF_016432855.1 Salvelinus namaycush | reverse complement strand
ATGGAGGAGGTTTAATATCCTGACCTAGTGAGATATACATGGAGGAGGTTTAATATCCTGACCTAGTGAGATATACATGGAGGAGACTTAATATCCTGACCTAGTGAGATATACATGGAGGAGGTTTAATATCCTGACCTAGTGAGATATACATGGAGGAGGTTTAATACCCTGACCTAGTGAGATATACATGGAGGAGGTTTAATACCCTGACCTAGTGAGATATACATGGAGGTTTAATATCCCGACCTAGTGAGATATACATGGAGGAGGTTTAATATCCTGACCTAGTGAGATATACATGGAGGAGGTTTAATATCCTGACCTAGTGAGATATACATGGAGGAGGTTTAATATCCTGACCTAGTGAGATATACATGGAGGAGGTTTAATATCCTGACCTAGTGAGATATACATGGAGGAGACTTAATCAAGCTAGTCGTCTTGACTACTTTCTGGTCTCTTTCTCTCTTGCATCAAAGGTTAAAACAGTTTTAATAGGAGACAGAATGCGATCGGATCATCATCTAATTGGCATTCACATAACTCTTATAGATTTTCCACGTGGACAGGGATATTGGAAATTTAATCAAAGTTTACTGGAGGACAACTTAGTTAAAAATAAGACAAAATAATTTATAACTGAATTTTTCCAGTATAATATAGGTTCAGCAAATCCCCTTATTGTTTGGAATACCTTTAAATGTACCTTCAGAGGTCATTCATTTCAATATTCATCAATAATAAAAAGCAGTTTCTGGCTAAAGAGACAAGACTAACAAGGGAAGTCCATGAACTAATAGTACAGGTAGATGGCAATAAAAACAATACTACAGAGATACAAAATAAGTTAGAGGAAAAACAAAAAGAACTGGAGGAACTTATTCAAGAACGATCTAATGTAATCTATTACAAAAATAAAGCAAACTGGATGGAATACGGAGAAAAATGCACCAAATTCTTCCTGAATCTCCAATACAGGAACGCTAACAAAAATAATTTGCAGAAACTCGTTACTGAAGCCGGAGTCATCTATGATTCTCCTAATTATATTTTAAAAGAGGAAGCTAATTATTTTAGGCAGATGTTCTCTCTTCCGTCTCATCCTTTCCCACTGAATGAAGATTATGGTAAGTAACAAATTCTTTCCAAATAATATAAAAAATGGAAAATTAACAAATGTACAGAATGATCAGTGCGAAGGCCAAATTACAGAGGAATAACTTTTTGAGGCTATTAAATCCTTTCAGTCTGGAAAAACCCCAGGGCTTGATGGCATACCGGTAGAGGTATATCAAGTATTTTTTGATATACTAAAAGCTCCATTGTTTGATTGTTTTAACTACTCCTATAGAAATGGTAGTCTGTCAGGTACTCAGCAGGAAGGTCGGATGTCACTATTATTAAAACAATAATGGCAAATATAAAATACATATATAATAAATATATATACCCAGCCTATATATACCCAGTATATCTAAAAAACTGGAGGCCCCTTACACTTCAATGTAGTGATGCAAAAATACTAGCAAAATGCATAGCACTCAGAATTAAACGGGTTTTACCAGGTATTGTTCATCCTGATCAGACAGGTTTTTTACGTGGACGATACATTGGAGATAATATACGACAACTACTAGAAATAATAGAACATCATGAAACAAATAAGAAGCCAGGAATGGTATTTATAGCGGATTTTGAGGAGTTAAACAAGGGTGTCCGCTGTCACCATATCTATTCGTTATGGCCATCGAAATGCTAGCTATTAAAATCAGATCCAATAACAACATTAGAGGATTAGAAATCCAAGGCTAAAAACAAAGGTGTCCATGTATGCCGATGACTCAAGGTTTATGTTAAGTCCGCAAGCTAGATCCCTGCAATGTCTCATTAAAGATCTAGATAACTTTTCTGTACTCTCTGGACTAAAACCTAATTATGATAAGTGTACAATATTACGTATTGGAACATTAAAAAATACGACTTTTACATTACCCTGCAGCTTACCTATAAAATGGGCTGATGGTGAAGTAGACATATTCGGTATTCATTTCACAAATGATATAAATAAGCTCTCCACAATGAATTTCAATAGAAAACTTGTAAAAATAGACAAGATCCTGCAACCATGGAGAGGTAAAAACCAAAACATTTTGTTGTGAGGATACAGAATCAATAGACCATTTATTTTGGTATTGCCCTCAGGTAGCCGGTTTCTGGTCTCAGGTTCAGGAATGGCTGAAAATGCATAGCATTGATCTAAAAATTGACCCTAGAAATAGTACTGTTAGGAGATCTGGAGAGACCGGGTCAGTCAATTACTAATATACTAATACTCTTAGTAAAAGTATTTATCTTCAACAAGCAATCTGTCCATTCTATTCGATTAGATAGATTGTAATTGTACGTTAAACATCACAGCATAGTTGAAGATATGTGTTGTGTAGAAACCCGAAGTGGGTGGCCAGCAGAGATAGATGGGATGGGCTGAGGGAAGCTGAGGGTTGGGATGTGGAATTGGAGACAAGTGGGAGTGGAGTTGCTCTGTGAGAGAGAGGATGATGGTCAAAAGATAAAGGGGAAAAAAAGGTATTTTAATAAAGTCAAATTAAAACATAATAAAAAGTACATTTGAATGACACTAAGTGGCAGTGTTTTTACAACTAATGTCGGTTTGCCTGAGGCTGATGCCGTGCAGGTGTTTGTACACATGCATATAAATACACACTCTCATTCAAATAAGCACATACAAGAACACACACATACATGTAATAGTGCCAGACATGCACACACACATATACAGTTGGCATGGCTGTTATGATTTCAGTTGTCCTTGATGTCCTTTGTTTTTAAATTTATTATTTTTTGCATTGTTGTTTGCTGTTTTCTTCTGTCTTTTCTTTTATTCTTGTTTATTCTCTTCATTCTCTTGGTTGTTGGTGCGTTGGGGGGTTCTTGGGGGAATGGAATTAATTGTATATATTTTTTTTTATCCTGGGGAGGGGGGGAGGGACTGTGGGAGGGGTCTCAAATGGTGGAGGGACAGCTATTGGGGAACTGTGGATCTGTGGATCTTGGAGGGTTCGGGTTCACGTTTTTTGGCCTGGTGGTAGATCGGTCAACGTGCCCTTGAGCAGGGCATTGACCCTGGATGCTTCTGTGTGTCGCTCTGAATGGGAGTCTGTCGGATGACTGGTGTGGTGTAGTTGTTGAGCGGCTTCACTGCAAGTATATTGTATGTTTCGGATATTCAATAAATTAACCAATTTTAAAATTTTAAAAGAAAGAAAGACAGACAGACAGACAGACACAACACACAACACAGACAGACAGACAGACAGACAGACAGACAGACAGACAGACAGACAGACAGACAGACAGACAGACACAACACAGAGAGACACAACACAGACAGATAGACACAACACAGACAGACAGACAGAACACAGATAGACAGACAGACAGACAGACAGACAGACAGACAGACAGACACAACACAGACAGATAGACACAAAACAGACAGACACAACACAGACAGACAGAAACGACACAGACAGACAGACAGACAGACAGACAGACAGGCACAACACAGGCATACAGACACAAAACACAGACACAACACAGACAGACAGACAGACACACCACACAACACAGACAGACATACAGACAGACAGACAGACAGACAACACAGACAGACAGACAGACAGACAGACAGACAGACAGACAGACAGACAGACAGACAGACAGACAGACACAACACAGACAGATAGACACAACACAGACAGACACAACACAGAAAGACAGACACAAAACATAGACAGACAGACAGACATACAGACACAACACAGAGAGACACAACACAGACAGATAGACACAAAACAGACAGACAGAAACAACACAGACAGACAGAAACAACACAGAAATACAGACAGAAAGATATAAAACAGAAAAACAGACACAACACACACAGACAGAAACAACACACACACATACACACACACATACACAGACACAAACACGCACACAGAAAGACAGACAGACACAACACACACACTCAGATACAGTCCGCATTGAAACGTCCAATAAAACAGAGCAGGCAGCTTCAGATCCAATCAGAGTGTTAGGGGTTTAACCCTGTCCTAGTCCACAGTATTACAGTAGTAGATCAGAGGACAGCATGCAGAGTGTGTGGTTAGGGTTTAAGTACTGTAGACTTCCTGTTTCTGCTATGGAACTAGTGAACCACATGTTGCACGAATATCAGCTCCATTAAAGTGCTCTGTGTTGGCCCTCGGGCCGTACAGCACGGGTCAGCTCCATTAAAGTGCTCTGTGTTGGACCTCGGGCCGTACAGCACGGGTCAGCTCCATTAAAGTGCTCTGTGTTGGCCCTCGGGCCGTACAGCACGGGTCAGCTCCATTAAAGTGCTCTGTGTTGGCCCTCGGGCCGTACAGCACGGGTCAGCTCCATTAAAGTGCTCTGTGTTGGCCCTCGGGCCGTACAGCACGGGTCAGCTTGGGAAGACGCTGCAGGCGCTGGGCATGTCTCAAATGGCACCATATTACCTAGATAGTGTGCTGCCTTTTACCAGATCCTCAAGGGGATAGGGTGCAATGTGGGACTATCTATCTATCTGTCCATCTGTCCATCTATCCATCTGTCCATCTATCTATCTGTCTATCTGTACATCTATCTATCTGTCCATTTATCCATCTGTCCATCTATCTATCTGTCCATCTATCCATCTATCTATCTATCTATCTATCTGTCTATCTGTACATCTGTCCACCTATCTATCTGTCCATCTATCTATCTGTCCATTTATCTATCTGTCCATCTATCTATCTGTCCATCTATCCATCTGTCCATCTATCTATCTGTCTGTCTGTACATCTGTCTGGCTTTTGCTCTCCCTCTCTCTCTCCCCCCTCTCTCTATCTTACCCCAACTCTCTCTCCCCATCTCTCTTTCTCTCTCTCCCCTCTCTCTCTCTCTCTCTTTCTCTCTGTCTCTCTCTCTATCTACCCCCTCTCAATCTCTCTCTATCTCCCCATCTCATTTTTCTCTCTCTCCTCTCTCTCTCTCTCTCTCTCTCGCTCTCTGTCTTTCCTCTCCTCTCTCTCTCACTTTCTCTCTCTCTCTCTCTCTCTCTCTCTCTCTCTCTCTCTCTCTCTCTCTCTCTCTCTCTCTCTCTCTCTCTGTCTCTCTGTCTCTCTCTCTCTCTCTGTCTCTGTCTCTTACACCCCTACTTCACTGTTCATCTGATGTCCTAATTGAAAGGGGAATGTGATGCTGTTCTTTGTTTGGTAACAGAACAGAACAGAGTGTGTTTGTTTATGTGTGTGTGTGATTTCTTGGCCAAGGACTAATTCGTTTAATCATTTATCCCAGCAGACACAGAAGACATAGTTGAAATAGCTGACATTTCCACCAGTCCCCTTTGATTACCTGCTACAGGGCTTAATGAGAGACATCATCTGTTGTTATCCGCACGCATACCCACACACACACAGGCACGCATACCCACACACACACAGGCACGCATACCCACACACACACAGGCACGCATACCCACACACACACAGGCACGCATACCCACACACACACAGGCACGCATACCCACACACACACAGGCACGCATACCCACACACACACAGGCACGCATACCCACACACACACAGGCACGCATACCCACACACACACAGGCACGCATACCCACACACACACAGGCACGCATACCCACACACACACAGGCACGCATACCCACACACACACAGGCACGCATACCCACACACACACACAGGCACGCATACCCACACACACACAGGCACGCATACCCACCCACACACACAGGCACGCATACCCACACACACACAGGCACGCAAGCACACACCACACTCTACTTTGATTTCAGCGGAGAGCAATCAGACTAATTATCCATGGTAACGCTGATGAAACATCTCAGAGAAGAGAGAGAAAGAACAGGAGCAAGAAAAAGACAGAGAGAGAGAGACGGGAGAGGAAAGACAGAGAGAGAGAGAGGAGAGGAAAGACAGAGAGAGAGAGGAGGGGATGGAGAGAGAGAGAGAGAGAGAGAGAGAGAGAGAGAGAGAGAGAGAGAGAGAGAGAGAGAGAGAGATAAAAACACAGTCTGGAAACCTGAATCTAGTCATTAATCAGTGTATTAATGGTGTCTGTTCTCCATTAGATTCCAGACAGGGCTAGACAGGTCCGTTGTGTGCGTAGCTACAGACATCACTAGACGAGCTTGGGTTAGACAGGTCCGTTGTGTGCGTAGCTACAGACATCACTAGACGAGCTTGGGTTAGACAGGTCCGTTGTGTGCGTAGCTACAGACATCACTAGACGAGCTTGTCGTAAACTCACTGTTGTACCCTCTTAACCCTTTCTGCCTGCCGTACTATACCATGGAATACATAACTACAACCCCATATACTGACCCCAGGTATACCCCAGCCCTGTCCTCAGATACCATATATATAAAACATAACTACATCCCCATATACTGACCCCAGGTATACCCCAGCCCTGTCCTCAGATACCATATATATAATACATAACTACACCCCCATATACTGACCCCAGGTATACCCCAGCCCTGTCCTCAGATACCATATATATAAAACATAACTACATCCCCATATACTGACCCCAGGTATACCCCAGCCCTGTCCTCAGATACCATATATATAATACATAACTACACCCCCATATACTGACCCCAGGTATACCCCAGCCCTGTCCTCAGATACCATATATATAAAACATAACTACATCCCCATATACTGACCCCAGGTATACCCCAGCCCTGTCCTCAGATACCATATATATAAAACATAACTACATCCCCATATACTGACCCCAGGTATACCCCAGCCCTGTCCTCAGATACAATACCATATAATACATAACAACAACCCCAATCAGATCAATACCATACTATATACAGGGTCAGTTAATACCGTACTATATACAGGGTCAGTTAATACCATACTATATACAGGGTCAGGTTAATACCATACTATATACAGGGTCAGTTAATACCGTACTATATACAGGGTCAGTTAATACCATACTATATACAGGGTCAGGTTAATACCATACTATATACAGGGTCAGTTAATACCGTACTATATACAGGGTCAGTTAATACCATACTATATACAGGGTCAGGTTAATACCATACTATATACAGGGTCAGTTAATACCGTACTATATACAGGGTCAGTTAATACATTACCATATACAGGGTCAGTTAATACCATACTATATACAGGGTCAGTTAATACCATACTATATACAGGGTCAGTTAATACCATACTATATACAGGGTCAGTTAATACCAGACTATATACAGGGTCAGTTAATACCATATTATATACATGGTCAGTTAATACCATACTATATACAGGGTCAGTTAATACCATACTATATACAGGGTCAGTTAATACCATACTATATACAGGGTCAGTTAATACCATACTATATACAGGGTCAGTTAATACCATACTATATACAGGGTCAGGGTAATACCATACTATATACAGGGTCAGTTAATACCAGACTATATACAGGGTCAGTTAATACCATACTATATACAGGGTCAGTTAATACCATACTATATACAGGGTCAGGGTAATACCATACTATATACAGGGTCAGGTTAATACCATACTATATACAGGGTCAGGTTAATACCATACTATATACAGGGTCAGTTAATACCATACTATATACAGGGTCAGTTAATACCATACTATATACAGGGTCAGTTAATACCATACTATATACAGGGTCAGTTAATACCATACAATACCATACTATATACAGGGTCAGTTAATACCATACTATATACAGGGTCAGGGTAATACCATACTATATACAGGGTCAGTTAATACCATATTATATACATGGTCAGCTAATACCAGACTATATACAGGGTCAGTTAATACCATATTATATACATGGTCAGTTAATACCATACTATATACAGGGTTAGGGTAATACCATACTATATACAGGGTCAGTTAATACCATACTATATACAGGGTCAGTTAATACCATACTATATACAGGGTCAGTTAATACCATACTATATACAGGGTCAGTTAATACATTACTATATACAGGGTCAGTTAATACCATACTATATACAGGGTCAGTTAATACCATACTATATACAGGGTCAGTTAATACCATACTATATACAGGGTCAGTTAATACCATACTATATACAGGGTCAGGGTAATACCATATTATATACATGGTCAGCTAATACCAGACTATATACAGGGTCAGTTAATACCATACTATATACAGGGTCAGTTAAAACCATACTATATACAGGGTCAGTTAATACCATACTATATACAGGGTCAGTTAATACCGTACTATATACAGGGTCAGTTAATACCATACTATATACAGGGTCAGTTAATACCATACTATATACAGGGTCAGGTTAACACCATACTATATACAGGGTCAGGTTAACACCATACTATATACAGGGTCAGTTAATACCATACTATATACGGGGCCAGGTTAATACCATACTATATACAGGGTCAGTTAATACCATACTATATACAGGGTCAGTTAATACCATATTATATACATGGTCAGTTAATACCATACTATATACAGGGTCAGGGTAATACCATACTATATACATGGTCAGTTAATACCATACTATATACAGGGTCAGTTAATACCATACTATATACAGGGTCAGTTAATACCATACTATATACAGGGTCAGTTAATACATTACTATATACAGGGTCAGTTAATACCATACTATATACAGGGTCAGTTAATACCATACTATATACAGGGTCAGGTAATACCATACTATATACAGGGTCAGTTAATACCATATTATATACATGGTCAGTTAATACCATACTATATACAGGGTCAGTTAATACCATACTATATACAGGGTCAGGGTAATACCATATTATATACATGGTCAGCTAATACCAGACTATATACAGGGTCAGTTAATACCATATTATATACAGGGTCAGTTAATACCATACTATATACAGGGTCAGTTAATACCATACTATATACAGGGTCAGGGTAATACCATATTATATACATGGTCAGCTAATACCAGACTATATACAGGTCAGTTAATACCATACTATATACAGGTCAGTTAAACCATACTATATACAGGTCAGTTAATACCATACTATATACAGGGCAGTTAATACCCGTACTATATACAGGGTCAGTTAATACCATACTATATACAGGAGTCAGTTAATACATACTATATACAGGGTCAGGTTAACACCATACTATATACAGGGTCAGTTAATACCATACTATATACAGGGTCAGTTAATACCATACTATATACAGGGTTCAGTTAATACCATACTATAATACAGGGTCAGGTTAATACCATACTTATACAGGGTCAGTTAATACCAGACTATATACAGGGTCATTTAATACCATACTATATACAGGGTCAGTTAATACCATACTATATACAGGGTCAGGTAATACCATACTATATACAGGGTCAGTTAATACCAGTATTATATACAGGGTCAGTTAATACCATACTATATACAGGGGTCAGTTAATACCAATACTATATACAGGGTCAGGGTAATACCATACTATATACAGGGTCAGTTAATACCATACTATATACAGGGTCAGGTAAATATACTATATACAGGGTCAGTTAATACATACTTATACAGGGTCAGTTAATACCATACTATATACAGGGGTCAGTTAATACCTACTAGTATACAGGGTCAGTTAATACCATACATACTAATATACAGGGTCAGTTAATACCATACTATATACAGGGTCAGGGCTATACCATACGATAATCAGGTCCGTTAATACCATATAACATTCATGGTCAGTTAATACCAGACTATATACAGGGTCAAGTATACCCATACTATATACAGATTATATATGGTAGTACCCTGACCCTGTA
>NW_024059497.1:147308-232785 GCF_016432855.1 Salvelinus namaycush | reverse complement strand
ACCATACTATATACAGGGTCAGTTAATACCATACTATATACAGGGTCAGTAATACCATACAATACCATACTATATAGAGGGTCAGTTAATACCATACTATATACAGGGTCAGGGTAATACCATACTATATACAGGGTCAGTTAATACCATATTATATACATGGTCAGCTAATACCCAGACTATTACAGGGTCAGTTAATACCATATTATATACATGGTCAGTTAATACACCATACTATATACAGGGTCAGTTAATACCATACTATATACAGGGTCATTAATACCATATATATACAGGGTCAGGTAATACCATACTATATACAGGGTCAGTTAATACCATATATATACAGGTCAGTTAATACATTACTATATACAGGGTCAGTTAATACCATACTATATACAGGGTCAGTTAATACCATACTATATACAGGGTCAGGTAATACCATACTATATACAGGGTCAGTTAATACCATATTATATACATGGTCAGCTAATACCAGACTATATACAGGGTCAGTTAATACCATATTATATACATGGTCAGTTAATACCATACTATATACAGGGTCAGTTAATACCATACTATATACAGGGTCAGTAATACCATATTATATACATGGTCAGCTAATACCAGACTATATACAGGGTCAGTTAATACCATATTATATACAGGGTCAGTTAATACCATACTATATACAGGGTCAGTTAATGCCATACTATATACAGGGTCAGGGTAATACCATATTATATACATGGTCAACTAATACCAGACTATATACAGGGTCAGTTAATACCATATTATATACATGGTCAGTTAATACCATACTATATACAGGGTCAGTTAATACCATACTATATACAGGGTCAGGGTAATACCATATTATATACATGGTCAGCTAATACAGACTATATACAGGGTCAGTTAATACCATATTATATACAGGGTCAGTTAATACCATACTATATACAGGGTCAGTTAATACCATACTATATACAGGGTCAGGGTAATACCATATTATATACATTGTCAGCTAATACCAGACTATATACAGGGTCAGTTAATACCATACTATATACAGGCTCAGTTAAAACCATACTATATACAGGGTCAGTTAATACCATACTATATACAGGGTCAGTTAATACCGTACTATATACAGGGTCAGTTAATACCATACTATATACAGGGTCAGTTAATACCATACTATATACAGGGTCAGGTTAACACCATACTATATACAGGGTCAGGTTAACACCATACTATATACAGGGTCAGTTAATACCATACTATATACGGGGCCAGGTTAATACCATACTATATACAGGGTCAGTTAATACCATACTATATACAGGGTCAGGTTAACACCATACTATATACAGGGTCAGTTAATACCGTACTATATACAGGGTCAGTTAATACCATACTATATACAGGGTCAGTTAATACCATACTATATACAGGGTCAGGTTAATACCATACTATATACAGGGTCAGTTAATACCATACTATATACAGGGTCAGTTAATACCATACTATATACAGGGTCAGTTAATACCATACTATATACAGGGTCAGGTTAATACCATACTATATACAGGGTCAGTTAATACCATACTATATACAGGGTCAGTTAGTACCATACTATATACAGGGTCAGTTAATATCCATACTATATACAGGGTCCAGTTATACCATACTATATACAGGTCAGTTATTACCATACTATATACGATGGTCAGTTTAATACCATACTATATACAGGGTCAGTTAATACCATACTATATACAGGGTCAGTTTAATACCATACTATATACAGGGTCAGTTAATACCATACTATATACAGGGTCAGTTTAATCCATACTATATACAGGGTCAGGTAATTACCATACTATATACAGGGTCAGTTAATAGCCATACTATATACAGGGCAGTTAATACCATACTATATACAGGGGTCAGTTACATACCATACTAGATACAGGGTCAGTTAATACCATACTATATACAGTGTCAGGTAATACCATACTATATACAGGGTCAGTTCAATACCATACTATAATACAGGGGTCAGTTAATACCATACTATATACAGGGTCAGTTAATACCATACTATATACAGGGTCAGGTTAATACCATACTATATACAGGGTCAGTTAATACCATACTATATACAGGGTCAGTTAATACCATACTATATACAGGGTCAGGTTAATACACTACTATATACAGGGTCAGTTAATACCATACTATATACAGGGTCAGGTTAATACCATACTATATACAGGGTCAGTTAATACCATACTATATACAGGGTCAGTTAATACCATACTATATACAGGGTCAGTTAATACCATACTATATACAGGGTCAGTTAATACCATACTATATACAGGGTCAGGTTAATACCATACTATATACAGGGTCAGTTAATACCATACTATATACAGGGTCAGTTAATACCATACTATATACAGGGTCAGTTAATACCATACTATATACAGGGTCAGTTAATACCATACTATATACAGGGTCAGTTAATACCATACTATATACAGGGTCAGTTAATACCATACTATATACAGGGTCAGTTAATACCATACTATATACAGGGTCAGTTAATACCATACTATATACAGGGTCAGTTAATACCATACTATATACAGGGTCAGTTAATACCATACTATATACAGGGTCAGTTAATACCATACTATATACAGGGTCAGTTAATACCATACTATATACAGGGTCAGTTAATACCATACTATATACAGGGTCAGTTAATACCATACTATATACAGGGTCAGTTAATACCATACTATATACAGGGTCAGTTAATACCATACTATATACAGGGTCAGTTAATACCATACTATATACAGGGTCAGGTTAATACCATACTATATACAGGGTCAGGTTAATATCATACTATATACAGGGTCAGTTAATACCATACTATATACATGGTCAGCTAATACCAGACTATATACAGGGTCAGTTAATACCATACTATATACAGGGTCAGTTAATACCATACTATATACAGGGTCAGTTAATACCATACTATATACAGGGTCAGGTTAATACCATACTATATACAGGGTCAGTTAATACCATACTATATACAGGGTCAGTTAATAACATACTATATACAGGGTCAGTTAATACCATACTATATACAGGGTCAGTTAATACCATACAATACCATACTATATACAGGGTCAGTTAATACCATACTATATACAGGGTCAGGGTAATACCATACTATATACAGGGTCAGTTAATACCATATTATATACATGGTCAGCTAATACCAGACTATATACAGGGTCAGTTAATACCATATTATATACATGGTCAGTTAATACCATACTATATACAGGGTCAGGGTAATTACCATACTATATACAGGGTCAGTTAATACCATACTATATATAGGGTCAGTTAATACCATACTATATACAGGGTCAGTTAATACCATACTATATACAGGGTCAGTTAATACCATACTATATACAGGGTCAGGTAATACCATACTATATACAGGGTCAGTTAATACCATATTATATACATTGTCTGCTAATACCAGACTATATACAGGGTCAGTTAATACCATATTATATACATGGTCAGTTAATACCATACTATATACAGGGTCAGGTTAATACCATACTATATACAGGGTCAGTTAATACCATACTATATACAGGGTCAGTTAATACCATACTATATACAGGGTCAGGGTAATACCATATTATATACATGGTCAGCTAATACCAGACTATATACAGGGTCAGTTAATACCATATTATATACAGGGTCAGTTAATACCATACTATATACAGGGTCAGTTAATACCATACTATATACAGGGTCAGGGTAATACCATATTATATACATGGTCAGCTAATACCAGACTATATACAGGGTCAGTTAATACCATACTATATACAGGGTCAGTTAAAACCATACTATATACAGGGTCAGTTAATACCATACTATATACAGGGTCAGTTAATACCGTACTATATACAGGGTCAGTTAATACCATACTATATACAGGGTCAGTTAATACCATACTATATACAGGGTCAGGTTAACACCATACTATATACAGGGTCAGGTTAACACCATACTATATACAGGGTCAGATAATACCATACTATATACGGGGTCAGGTTAATACCATACTATATACAGGGTCAGTTAATACCATACTATATACAGGGTCAGTTAATACCATATTATATACATGGTCAGCTAATACCAGACTATATACAGGGTCAGTTAATACCATATTATATACATGGTCAGTTAATACCATACTATATACAGGGTCAGGGTAATTACCATACTATATACAGGGTCAGTTAATACCATACTATATATAGGGTCAGTTAATACCATACTATATACAGGGTCAGTTAATACCATACTATATACAGGGTCAGTTAATACCATACTATATACAGGGTCAGGTAATACCATACTATATACAGGGTCAGTTAATACCATATTATATACATTGTCTGCTAATACCAGACTATATACAGGGTCAGTTAATACCATATTATATACATGGTCAGTTAATACCATACTATATACAGGGTCAGGTTAATACCATACTATATACAGGGTCAGTTAATACCATACTATATACAGGGTCAGTTAATACCATACTATATACAGGGTCAGGGTAATACCATATTATATACATGGTCAGCTAATACCAGACTATATACAGGGTCAGTTAATACCATATTATATACAGGGTCAGTTAATACCATACTATATACAGGGTCAGTTAATACCATACTATATACAGGGTCAGGGTAATACCATATTATATACATGGTCAGCTAATACCAGACTATATACAGGGTCAGTTAATACCATACTATATACAGGGTCAGTTAAAACCATACTATATACAGGGTCAGTTAATACCATACTATATACAGGGTCAGTTAATACCGTACTATATACAGGGTCAGTTAATACCATACTATATACAGGGTCAGTTAATACCATACTATATACAGGGTCAGGTTAACACCATACTATATACAGGGTCAGGTTAACACCATACTATATACAGGGTCAGTTAATACCATACTATATACGGGGTCAGGTTAATACCATACTATATACAGGGTCAGGGTAATACCATATTATATACATGGTCAGCTAATACCAGACTATATACAGGGTCAGTTAATACCGGTGCCGCTGGGAATTTTATTAACCAGGCCGTCGTCTCCTCCCTAAACATCACAGAGTACACGCTCTCCTCTTATTTTCCTGTTCAAGCCTTGGATAAATGACCATTGGGATCCGGCACTATCACACACCACTCACCCTCACTGTGGGAGCCTTGCACCAAGAAAGCCTTCCCTTCTTCATCACCAATGACTCCACCATTTCCTGGTCGAGGATGAAAATCACTGCATGGGCACTCGAATGTCGGAATACCTGCTTTCCCTAAACTTGTGGTTCCACGTCAGTTGAGAGTCCTGAGTGCCCTCCAGCCCACCATTCCATCCTCCCATATTGTTTTGGGACCTAAATGTGAACATCCGCCAGGCTCTGGATAGGGAACCCACGCCTGCTACCTGCTCTCTTGAGCTCATTACCTCCCCACGGAGGTGATGGACTGGCTGTTGACCTGGGCGCACACATCCCTCGCTGCTGGACACACAGGTATCACCCGCACTATTTCATCCATCTCCGCAAAGTACTGGTGGCCCACCTTAGCACAGGACGTCGCCCGCTATGTCAATTCATGATCTGTATGTCCCCAAACTAAATCTCTCAGGCACGCTCCAGCAGAGAAACTACTTTCCCTTCTCGTGCCTCAGCGGCCTTGGTCCCATTTGTCCATAGATTTTGTCTGATGAGTTCACCACTATTATGGTAGTAGTGGACAGATTCTCTAAATCCTGCCATTTTCTCTCTCTCTCTGGTCTCCCTACCGCTATCCAGGTCGCTGAGGCACTGTTCCAGCAGATCTTCCGGCACTACGGCTTTCATGAGGACATCGTCTCCGAACATGGCCCCCAATTCACGTCATGGGTATGGAGAGCCTTCATGGAGAAGCTGGGGGTCACGGTCAGCCTCTCTTCCGGGTACCAGCCTCAGTCTAATGGGCAGGTGGAGAGGATGAACCAGAAGCTGGGGAGGTTCCTGAGGAGTCACTCCCAGGACTGGCAGGGGGAGTGGGCTTGATTCCTTCCCCTGGTGGAGTACGCCCAGAATTCATTGCGTCACTCCTCCACCGGGCTAACTCCCTTCCAGTGTGTTCTGGGTTATTAGCCAGCCCTGTCTCCGTGGACCCCGAGCCAGACCGATGCTCCTGCAGTGGACGAGTGGTTCAGGTGCGCAGAAGGGGTTTGGAATGATTCCCATGTGAGGCTCCAGTGCGCTATCTGCCACCAGAAGGAGCAGGCGGATCACCGCTGCAGTGAGGCTCCTGTGTTCCATCCTGGTGATCATGTCTGGCTCTCCACCAGGATCCTCCCATTCCGCTGTCCTGTGAAAAGCTGAGCCCCGGTTTGTGGGGCCGTTCAAGATCTTCCCGGAGGATCAATGAGGTGACATAGTTCCCCAAGAACTACCGGATCTCACCGTCTTTTAATGTTTCCATCCTCAGGCCGGTGGTTTCTGGTCCCCTGCTGATGTCGTCCCCCACGACACCCCTCTGCCTCCCCTGGACATATATTGCAGTATATTTTGCAGACAGTGTCAATATATTTCATATTGCAGTATATTATGTAGAATGGCAGTATATTAATTATGCAAACAGAGTCAATATATTTCATATTGCAGTATATTATGCAAACAGAGTCAATATATTTCATATTGCAGTATATTATGCAAACAGAGTCAATATATTTCATATTGCACTATAATATGTAGAAAGAGCAATACATTTCATATTGCAGTAAGTTATCTAGACAGAGTTGATGCATTTCAAATGGCAGTATATTATGTAGTCAGAGTCAATACATTTCATATTGTAGTATATTTTGCAGTATGTCTGTTGGACTGTTGGACTTTTTTTCTGTTGGATTGTTGGACTGTTGGTCTGTTGGACTGTTGGTCTGTTGGACTGTTGGACTGTTTGTCTGTTGGACTGTTGGACTGTTTGTCTGTTGGACTGTTGGACTGTTTGTCTGTTGGACTGTTTGTCTGCAGAGGACGAATGTCAGAAATAGCGATAAAATAAATCACTTACATTTGAAGATCTTCATCTGGTTGCAATCACAAGGGTCCCAGCTACATAACAAATGGTCCTTTTGTTCGATAAAGTCCTTCTTTATATCCCAAAAACTCTGTTTTGTTGGCGCGTTTTGTTCAGTAATCCACTGGCTCAAAGGTGGTCAAAACATGCAGACGAATACATCCTAATATTACCGGTAACGTTCGTAAAAACATGTCAAACGATGTTTATAACTAATCATCAGGGTGTCGATTATCTAAATAATTATCTAAATAATTGATAATATTTCAACCGGACAGTAGCGTATTGAATAGAAAGGAAAAAGAACGAAGGGCGCACACAGAGTCACGCGCGCAAACCAGTACTGCATGATTCCATAGAACACTTACCAAAGGTCTTATTCTTCGTCGTTTAAAAGAAAAACAAGCCTGAAACCATGTCTAGAGACTGTTGACATCTAGTGGAAGCCATAGGAACTGCAATCTGGGCCCTAACCCATTACATAGTCAATAGGCATTCAATGGAAAACCACTCACGTCAAAAAAATTGCACTTCCTGGATGGATTTTCCTCGGGTTTTCGCCTGCCATATCAGTTCTGTTATACTCACAAACATTATTTTAACAGTTTTTGAAACTTCAGAGTGTTTTCTATCCAATGCTACCAGTATATGCATATCCTAGCTTCTGGGCCTGAGTAACAGGCAGTTTATTTTGGGCATGTCAGTCGTCCGAAATTCCAACCAAAAACCAGAATGCCAAAGAAGTTAATGGACTGCTGAATGTATATTTTTGTCTCTTGCTTTGTCTGCTCTTTTCCATATTATGTCTCTGATCAGCTACCCAGGAAAGGGCTGAAAATATCCCATATTAATATATGGAGCCTTAGAAATAAGGTTCATGAAATCAATAACTTGCAAACATCAGATAACATTCATATATTAGCCATTTCTGAGACTCACTTAGATAATTCATTTGATGATTCAGCAGTAGCAATACAAGGATATAACATCTATAGAGGAGACAGTAATGCTTATGGGGGAGGTGTTGCTGTATATATTCAGAGCCATATCCCTGTAATGCTTATGGGGAAGGTGTTGCTGTATATATTCAGAGCCACAGACATAGTGTCTGTAATCTGGTTCAGATTATTAATCAACCTACCAGGATGTTTACAAACACTACAGGAACAAGATCATCCACATGTATCGATCACATTTTTAGTATTACTGTAGAACTTTGTTCTAAAGCTGTATCCGTACCCATTGGATGCAGTGATCACAATATAGTGGCTATATCCAGGAAAGACAAAGTTCCAACAGCTGGACCTAAAATAGTGTATAAGAGATCATACAAAAGATTTAGCTGTGACTCTTATGTGGATGATGTTAAAAATATTTGATGGTCTGATGTGATTAATGAGGAGCATCCAGACGCTGCACTTGATGAATTTATGAAAATGCTTCTTCCAATTATTGATAAACATACACCTGTTAAGAAACTGACTGTTAGGCTCCATGGATTGATGAGGAATTTAAAAACTGTATGGTTGAAAGAGATGGGGCAAAAGGAGTGGCTGATAAGTCTGGCTGCACATCTGACTGGCTGACTTACTGCAAACTGAGAAATGATGTGACAAAAACCAACAAAAAGAAGAAACTGTATTATGAAGCCAAGATCAATGATATAAAGAATGATGGAAAAAAACTTTGTAGTACTTTAAATTAAATTATGGGCAGAAAGACAAAATTCATCGAATCAGATGGCTTATTCATCACAAAACCATTTGATGTTGCCAATTATTTTTATGATTATTTCATTGGAAAAGTGGGCAGACTTAGGCAGGAAATGCCAACAATGAACAGTGAGCCTCATGCAACAAACCAAATAATAATAATAAAACACAAGCATTGTAAGTTTGAATTTTGTAAGTGTGGGAGAGGTGGAAAAATTACTGTTATCGATCAATAATGACAAACCTCCTGGCATTGACAACTTAGATGGAAAGCTACTGAGGATGGTGGCTGACTCTATAGCCACTCCTATCTGTCATATCTTTAATCTGAGTCTAGAGGAAAGTCTTTGTCCTCAGGCCTGGAGGGAAGTATTTGTCCTCAAGCCTAGAGGAAAGTATTTGTCCTCAGGCCTGGAGGGAAGCCAAAGTAATTCCGCTACCCAAGAGTGGTAAAGCAGCCTACTGGTTCTAACAGCAGACCTATCAGCTTGCTGCCAGCTCTTAGCAAGCTGTTGGAAATAATTGTGTTTGACCAAATACAATACTATTTCTCTGTTAACAAATTAACAACAGACTTTCAGCATGCTTATAGAGAAGGGCACTCAACATGTTCTGCACTAACACAAATGACTGATGATTGGTTGAAAGAAATTGATAATAAGAACATTGTGGGAGCTGTACTGTTAGATTTCAGTGCAGCCTTTAATATTATTGTCCATAACCTTATTGGCAATATCGTGAATTCATAGCTATCTATCTAATAGAACTCAAAGGGTTTTCTTTAATGGAAGCTTCTCTAATGTCAAACATATAAAGTGTGGTGTACCGCAGGGCAGCTCTCTAGGCCCTCTACTCTTTTCTATTTTTACCAATGACCTGCCATTGGCATTAACTTTTTAGGGATAGGGGGCAGCATTTTCACTTTGGATGAATAGCGTGCCCAGAGTGAACTGCCTTCTACTCTGTCCCAGATTATAATATATCCATATTATTATTACTATTGGATAGAAAACACTCTGAAGTTTCTAAAACTGTTTGAATGATGTCTGTGAGTATAACAGAACTCATATGGCAGGCAAAAACCTGAGAAAAAATCCAAACAGGAAGTGGGAATTCTGAGGCTGGTCGATTTTCAACTCATCGCCTATTGAAATCCCAGTGGGATATGGATCTGTTTGCACTTCCTACGGCTTCCACTAGATGTCAACAGTCTGTAGAATGTTGAATGAAGCTTCTACTGTGATGTGGGACCGGATGGGAGCTGTTTGAGTCAGTGGTCTGGCAGAGAGCCAAGTCCTGGTCAAGCGCATTCCACATGATAGCGACTTGCGTTCCATTACTTCTAGAGACACAAAGGAATTCTCCGGTTGGAACGTTATTGAATATTTATGATAACAACATCCTAAAGATTGATTCTATACTTAGTTTGACAAGTTTATTCGACCTGTAATATAACTTTTTGAAGTTTTCGTCCGAAGTTCGCCTGGACCTGAACAAGCGTTTGGATATGTGTACTAAACGTGCTAACAAAAGTAGCTACTTGGACATAAATAATGGACATTATCGAACAAAACTACAATTTATTGTGGAACTAGGATTCCTGGGAGTGCATTCTGATGAAGATCATCAAAGGTAAGGGAATATTTATGATGTCATTTCGTATTTCAGTTGACTCCAACATGGCGGAGAAATGTTGTTTCTATCTGAGCGCCGTCTCAGATTATTGCATGGTGTGCTTTTTCCGTAAAGTTTTTTTGAAATCTGACACAGCGGTTGCATTAAGAACAAGTGTATCTTTAATTCTATGTAAAACATGTATCTTTCATCAAAGTTTATGATGAGTATTTCTGTTATTTGATGTGGCTCTCTGCAATTTCTCCGGATATTTTGGAGGCATTTCTGAACATGGCGCCAATGTAAACTGCGATTTTTGGAAATAAATATGCACATTATCGAACAAAACATACATGTATTGTGTAACATGACGTCCTATAAGTGTCATCTGATGAAGATCATCAAAGGTTAGTGATTAATCTTATCTCTATTTCTGCTTTTGTGACTCCTATCTTTGGCTGGGAAAATGGCTTTGTGTTTTTTGAACTTGGTGGTGATCTTACATAATCATATGTTGTGTTTTCGCTGTAAAGCATTTTTTAAATCGGACATTAATGGGTAGATTAACAATATGTTTATCTTTCATTTGCTGTATTGGACTTGTTAATGTGTGAAAGTTACATATTTCCCAAAAATATTTTTGAATTTCCCGCGCTGCCTTTTCAGCGGAATGTTGTCAGGGGTTCCGCTAGCGGAACGTGTGTCCATGTATGCTGATGATTCAACCATACACGCATCAGCAACCACAGCTAATGAAGTCACTGAAACCCCTAACAAAGAGTTGCAGTCTGTTTTGGAACGGGTGGCCAGTAATAAACTGGTCCTGAACATCTCTAAAACTAAGAGCATTGTATTTGGTACAAATCATTCCTTAAGTTCTAGAACTCAGCTGAATCTGGTAATGAATGATGTGGTTGTTGAACAAGTTGAGGGGACTAAATTACTTGGCGTTACCTTAGATTGTATACTGTAATGGTCAAAACATAATGATTCAATGGTTGTAAAGATGGGAAGAGGTCTGGCCATAATAAAGAGATGCTCTGTTTGACACCACACTCCAGAAAGCAAGTTCTGCAGGCTCTAGTTTTGTCTTATCTTGATTATTGTCTAGTCGTGTGGTCCAGTGCTGCAAGGAAAGACCTAGTTAATTTAAGTGCTTTTTTATTTCATTTAATTTAACCTTTATTTAACAAGGCAAGTCAGTTAAGAACAAATTCTTATTTACAATGACGGCCTACCAAAATGCAAAAGGCCTCCTGCGGGGACGGGTTCTGGGATTAAAAATATAAATAAATTAAATAAAAATATAGGACAAAACACACATCATGACAAGAGAGACAACACTACACTACATAAAGAGAGACCTAAGACAACAACATAGCATGGCAGCAACACATGACAACACAGCATGGTAGCAACACATGACAACACAGCATGGTAGCAACACATGACAACACAGCATGGTAGCAACACAACATGGTAGCAGCACAAAACAGGGTACAAACATTATTGTTCACAGACAACAGCACAAAGGGCAAGAAGGTAGAGACAACAATACATCACGCAAAGCAGCCACAACTGTCAGTAAGTGTGTCTTTGAATAAAGTCTTTGAATAAAGAGATTGAGATAAAACTGTCCAGTTTGAGTGTTTGATGCAGCTCGTTCCAGTCGCTAGCTGTAGCGAACTGAAAAGACGAGCGACCCAGGGATGTGTGTGCTTTGGGGACCTTTAACAGAATGTGACTGGCAGGACGGGTGTTGTACGTGGAGGATGAGGGCTGCAGTAGGTATCTCAGATAGGGGGGAGGGAGGCCTAAGAGGGTTCTATAAATAAGCATCAACCAGTGGGTCTTGCGACGGGTATACAGAGATGACCAGTTTACAGAGGAGTATAGAGTGGTGTGTGTGTGTGTGTGTGTGTGTGTGTGTGTGTGTGTGTGTGTGTGTGTGTGTGTGTGTGTGTGTGTGTGTGTGTGTGTGTGTGTGTGTGTGTGTGAGAGAAGTACTGAGAGAGAAAATGACCAATACGTCACTGGGTTTCTTTGGGTCAGTGACCGGCCGGCATCTATCTCGCTCTCTGTCTGTCCCTTCCTGGTGGACCAGGTCTCTCCTCCTCCACGTCGGAGGAAGGAGGTGGTTGTCTCATCAGTGCGTCAGCAGAGCTGCTTTATCAGAAGCCAATGAGGCCTACCTCAGTCTCTCTATTCCCAAATCAGCCATAAGTGACTAACAACCTCCAAATCTCCTTTCTGGGGGAGAAAGAGTCAGAGACAGAAAGAGACAGAGAGAGAAAGGGAGAGAGAGAGAGAGAGATCATGAGCTCGGGAGGGAGGGAGGGAGGGAGGGAGGGAGGGAGGGAGATCATGAGCTCATGGGCTCCTGAGTTCTTCTGAAAAATTAGAATTATAGTTGGATAAATGGACTTATACGGGATACTACCCTCTACATCTAAACCTTCAAACCTAAAACCTTGATTTTACTACAAAGGACTATCAAGAAAAAACTTCTAACAAACCAAAACCTGCAGAAGAAACCGCGGGAACCTGGAAACACCATCCAACACAACACTGAGTCATGTTCAGTCTGAACCTGGAAACACCATCCAACACAACACTGAGTCATGTTCAGTCTGAACCTGGAAACACCATCCAACACAACACTGAGTCATGTTCAGTCTGAACCTGGAAACACCATCCAACACAACACTGAGTCATGTTCAGTCTGAACCTGGAAACACCATCCAACACAACACTGAGTCATGTTCAGTCTGAACCTGGAAACACCATCCAACACAACACTGAGTCATGTTCAGTCTGAACCTGGAAACACCATCCAACACAACACTGAGTCATGTTCAGTCTGAACCTGGAAACACCATCCAACACAACACTGAGTCATGTTCAGTCTGAACCTGGAAACACCATCCAACACAACACTGAGTCATGTTCAGTCTGAACCTGGAAACACCATCCAACACAACACTGAGTCATGTTCAGTCTGAACCTGGAAACACCATCCAACACAACACTGAGTCATGTTCAGTCTGAAGCAAAACATAAAAGATAATCATCTCTCTGTAATTTTGTTAAATTGTTATTTATTTCACCTTTATTTAACCAGTTAGGCTAGTTGAGAACAAGTTTTCATTTACAACTGCGACCTGGCCAAGATAAAGCAAAGCAGTGCGACACATACAACAACACAGAGTTACACATGGAATAAACAAGCGTACAGTTAATAACACAATAGAAAAAAATAAAGTCTATATACAGTGTGTGCAAATGGCGTGAGGAGGTAAGGCTATGAATAGGCCATAGTAGTGAAGTAATTACAATTTAGCAGATTAACACTGGAGTGATAGATGAGCAGATGATGATGTGCAAGTATAGATACTGGTGTGCAAAAGAGCAGAAAAGTTAATAAAAACAATATGGGGATGAGGTAGGTAGATTGGGTGGCCTATTTACAGATGGACTATGTACAGCTGCAGCGATCGGTTAGCTGCTCAGAAAGCTGATGTTTAAAGTTAGTGAGGGAAACTTAGGTCTCCAGCTTCAGCGATTTTTGCAATTCGTTCCAGTCACTGGCAGCAGAGAACTGGAAGGAAAGGCGGCCAAAGTAGGTGTTGGCTTTGGGGATGACCAGTGAGATATACCTGCTGGAGCGTGTGCTACGAGTGGGTGTTGTTATCTTGACCAGTGAGCTGAGATAAGGCGGGTTTTACCTAGCATAGACTTATAGATGACCTGGAGCCAGTGGGGCTGGCGAGGGCCTTATATGTAGCGAGGGCCCGCCGACTAGAGCATACAGGTCGCAGTGGTGGGTGGTATAAAAGGCTTTGGTAACAAAACGGATGGCACTGTGATAGACTGCATCCAGATTGCTGAGTAGAGTGTTGGAAGCTATTTTGTAGAACACATCGCCGAAGTCGAGGATCGGTAGGATAGTCAGTTTTACGAGGGTAATTTTGGCGGCGTGAGTGAAGGAGGCTTTGTTGCGAAATAGAAAGCCGATTCTTGATTTGATTCTTGATTTGATAACCAGACACCTAGGTATTTGTAGTTGTCCACATATTCTAGGTCAGAACCGTCCAGAGTAGTGATGCCAGTCGGGCGGGCGGGTGCGGGCAGCGAACGGTTGAAAAGCATGCATTTAGTTTTACTAGCGTTTAAGAGCAGTTGGAGGCCACGGAAGTATTGTTGTATGGCATTGAAGCTCATTTGGAGGTTTGTTAACACATTGAAAGAAGTGCCAGATGTATACAGAATGGTGTCGTCTGCGTAGAGGTGGATCAGGGAATCACGTGCAGCAAGAGCGACGTCGTTGATATATACAGAGAAAAGAGTCGGCCCGAGAATTGAACCCTGTGGTACCTCATAGAGACTGCCAGAGGTCCGGACAACAGGCCCTCCGATTTGACACACTGAACTCGGCGAAGTAGTAGGTGAACCAGGCGAGGCAGTCATTTGAGAAACCAAGGCTATTGAGTCTGCCGATAAGAATATGGTGATTGATGGTAAGTTGGTGGTTGAAGATATCCCTCTAGTGGTGTGGGGGCTGTGCTTTGGCAACGTGGGTAGGGTTATATCCTGCCTGTTTGGCCCTGTCCGGGGGTATCGTCGGATGGGGCCACAGTGTCTCCTGACCCCTCCTGTCTCAGCCTCCAGTATTTATGCTGCAGTAGTTTGTGTCGGGGGGCTAGGGCCAGTCTGTTATATCTTATCCGGTGTCCTGTGTGAGTTTAAGTATGCTCTCTCTAATTCTCTCTGTCTTTCTTTCTCTCTTTCTTTCATTCTTTCTCTCTCTCGGAGGACCTGAGCCCTAGGACCATGCCTCAGGACTACCTGGCCTGATGACTCCTTGCTGTCCCCAGTCCACCTGGCCATGCTGCTGCTCCAGTTTCAACTGTTCTGCCTGTGGCTATGGAACCCTGACCTGTTCACCGGACGTGCTACCTGTCCCAGACCTGCTGTTTTCAACTCTCTAGAGACAGCAGGAGCGGTAGAGTTACTCTGAATGATCGGCTATGAAAAGCCAAATGTAATTTACTCCTGAGGTGCTGACCTGTTGCACCCTCTACAACCACTGTGATTATTATTATTTGACCCTGCTGGTCATCTATGAACATTTGAACATCTTGGCCATGTTCTGTTATAATCTCCACCCGGCACAGCCAGAAGAGGACTGGCCAACCCTCATAGCCTAGGTTTCTTCCTAGGTTCTGGCCTTTCTAGGGAGTTTTTCCTAGCCACCGTGCTTCTACACCTGCATTGCTTGCTGTTTGGGGTTTTAGGCTGGGTTTCTGTACAGCACTTTGTGATATCAGCTGATGTAAGAAGGGCTTTATAAATACATTTGATTTGATTGACAGAGTCGAAAGCCTTGGCCAGGTCAATGAAGACGGCTGCACAGTACTGTCTTTTATCGATGGCGGTTATGATATCATTTAGTACCTTGAGCGTGGCTGAGGTGCACCCGTGACCGGCTCGGAAACCGGATTGCACAGCGGAGAAGGTACTGTGGGATTCGAAATGGTCAGTGATCTGTTTATTAACTTGGCTTTCGAAGACTTTAGAAAGGCAGGGCAGGATGGATATCGGTCTGTAACAGTTTGGGTCTAGAGTGTCACCCCCTTTGAAGAGGGGGATGACCGCGGCAGCTTTCCAATCTTTAGGGATCTCGGACGATACGAAAGAGAGGTTGAAAAGGCTGGTAATAGGGGTTGCAACAATGGCTGCGGATAATTTTAGAAAGAGAGCGAAGGCTTGCCTAAGCTCCCTCCCGGAGAAGCAGGAGGCAAGATTCTGCAGGCGGTGCAGAGCTGTTGGCCGGGGTATGGGTAGCCAGGTGGAAAGCATGGCCAGCCGTAGAACAATGCTTATTGAAATGATCAATTATTGTATATTTATCGGTGGTGACAGTGTATCCTATCCTCAGTGCAGTGGGCAGCTGGGAGGAGGTGCTCTTATTCTCCATGGACTTTACAGTGCCCCAAAACTTTTTGGAATTAGTGCTACAGGAAGCAAATTTCTGTTTGAAAAGCTAGCCTTTGCTTTCCTAACTGACTGAGTATATTGGTTCCTGACTTCCCTGAAAAGTTTTATATCGCGGGGGCTGTTCGATCCTAATGCAGAACACCACAGAATGTTTTTGTGCTGGTCGAGGGCAGTCAAGTCTGGAGTGAACCAAGGGCTATATCTGTTCTTAGTTCTACATTTTTTGAACGGGGCATGCTTATTTAAGATGGTGAGGAAGGCACTTTTATATAACAACCAGGCATCCTCCACTGACGGAATGAGGTCGATATCCTTCCAGGATACCCGGGCCAGGTCGATTAGAAAGGCCTGCTCACTGAAGTGTTTTAGGGAGCATTTGACAGTGATGAGGGGTGGTCGTTTGACGCAGACCCGTTACGGACACAGGTAATGAGGCAGTGATTGCTTATATCCTGGTTGAAGACTGCAGAGGTGTATTTAGAGGGCAGGTTGGTCAGGATGATATCTATGAGGGTGCCCATGTTTACGGATTTAGGGTTATACCTGGTAGGTTCCTTGATCATTTGTGTGAGATTGAGGGCATCTAGCTTAGATTGTAGGACGGCCGGGGTGTTAAGCATATCCCAGTTTAGGTCACCTAACAGTACAATCTCTGAAGATAGATGGGGGGCAATCAATTCACATATGGTGTCCAAGGCACAGCTGGGGGCTGGGGGGGTCTATAACAAGCGGCAATGGTGAGAGACTTGTTTCTGGAAAGGTGGATTTTTAAAAGTAGAAGCTCAAACTGTTTGGGTACAGACCTGGATAGTAAGACAGAACTCTGCAGCCTATCTCTGCAGGACATTGCAACTCCGCCCCCTTTTTCAGTTCTATCTTGTCGGAAAACGTTATAGTTAGGGATGGAAATATCAGAATTGTTGGTGGCCTTCCTAAGCCAGGATTCAGACACGGCAAGGACATCAGGGTTGGCAGAGTGTGCTAAAGCAGTGAATAAAACAAACTTAGGGAGGAGGCTTCTGATGTTAACATGCATGAACCTAAGTGAACCAGTGAAATAAAACAATAATAACTAACCAAAACAGCAGTAGACAAGACATATTGACATTAGGGAGAGTCATGTGTAGCCGTGTGATCATAGGGTCCAATGAGCAGCAATAGGTGAGTCAGGGGGCCGTTCGGTTGTCCCTACTACGCTATGCGAGCTGGAGAAACGGCGATTCAGAAAGCTAGCGGGCCGGGGCCAGCAGATTGGTCTTCGGAGATGTCGCAACGACCTGTTGAAACCACCTCGGACGATTACATCGGCAGACCAGTCGTGATTGATCGGCGGGGCTCTTCGTCGGCAATAAAGGGTCCTGTCCAATTGGCAAAAGAGGTAGAAAGGTCTGGTGATGAAGTGGTAATTTTCTCAGTGATTTCCTGGTTCACCATAGATTCCCTCCTGCACCATCAGTTACATGTATGAAGACATTAATATGGGACATGATATTCAGTAGGGGACAGGTATAAAGACATTAATATGGGACATGATATTCAGTAGAGGACAGGTATAAAGACATTAATATGGGACATGATATTCAGTAGGGGACAGGTATAAAGACATTAATATGGGACATGATATTCAGTAGGGGACAGGTATAAAGACATTAATATGGGACATGATATTCAGTAGAGGACAGGTATAAAGACATTAATATGGGACATGATATTCAGTAGGGGACAGGTATAAAGACATTAATATGGGACATGATATTCAGTAGGGGACAGGTATAAAGACATTAATATGGGACATGATATTCAGTAGGGGACAGGTATAAAGACATTAATATGGGACATGATATTCAGTAGGGGACAGGTATAAAGACATTAATATGGGACATGATATTCAGTAGGGGACAGGTATAAAGACATTAATATGGGACATGATATTCAGTAGAGGACAGGTATAAAGACATTAATATGGGACATGATATTCAGTAGAGGACAGGTATAAAGACATTAATATGGGACATGATATTCAGTAGAGGACAGGTATAAAGACATTAATATGGGACATGATATTCAGTAGAGGACAGGTATAAAGACATTAATATGGGACATGATATTCAGTAGGGGACAGGTATAAAGACATTAATATGGGACATGATATTCAGTAGGGGACAGGTATAAAGACATTAATATGGGACATGATATTCAGTAGGGGACAGGTATAAAGACATTAATATGGGACATGATATTCAGTAAGGGGACGTGTTCCTGATGATGTCATGACTCACATCCTGTTCTTAATTGCTCATTGTGATGCTCTTACAAGGGTTTATTCACCAACTCAGTCTGTGTGTGTGTGTGTGTGTGTGTGTGTGTGTGTGTGTGTGTGTGTGTGTGTGTGTGTGTGTGTGTGTGTGTGTGTGTGTGTGTGTGTGTGTGTGTGTGTGTGTTTGTTTGTCATGGAAACAGTGTGTTAACACAGGTAAGGCTCTCCAGAGGAAACTGGGATCAAGAGAGCAGTACAAAGGAAACCGTCGGTAAACCTGCAGGGATGATAATGAAACACTAGCCAGCTGCTGGCCTAGCCAGCCCTACACACCCTGTACTCTACCTAGCCAGCCCTACACACCCTGTACTCTACCTAGCCAGCCCTACACACCCTGTACTCTACCTAGCCAGCCCTACACACCCTGTACTCTACCTAGCCAGCCCTACACACCCTGTACTCTACCTAGCCAGCCCTACACACCCTGTACTCTACCTAGCCAGCCCTACACACCCTGTACTCTACCTAGCCAACCCTACACACCCTGTACTCTACCTAGCCAGCCCTACACACCCTGTACTCTACCTAGCCAGCCCTACACACCCTGTACTCTACCTAGCCAGCTGCTGGCCTAGCCAGCCCAACACACCCTGTACTCTACCTAGCCAGCCCTACACACCCTGTACTCTACCTAGCCAGCCCTACACACCCTGTACTCTACCTAGCCAGCCCTACACACCCTGTACTCTACCTAGCCAGCCCTACACACCCTGTACTCTACCTAGCCAGCCCTACACACCCTGTACTCTACCTAGCCAGCCCTACACACCCTGTACTCTACCTAGCCAGCCCTACACACCCTGTACTCTACCTAGCCAGCCCTACACACCCTGTACTCTACCTAGCCAGCCCTACACACCCTGTACTCTACCTAGCCAGCCCTACACACCCTGTACTCTACCTAGCCAGCCCTACACACCCTGCACTCTACCTAGCCAGCCCTACACACCCTGTACTCTACCTAGCCAGCCCTACACACCCTGTACTCTACCTAGCCAGCCCTACACACCCTGTACTCTATCTAGCCAGCCCTACACACCCTGTACTCTACCTAGCCAGCCCTACACACCCTGTACTCTACCTAGCCAGCCCTACACACCCTGTACTCTACCTAGCCAGCCCTACACACCCTGTACTCTATCTAGCCAGCCCTACACACCCTGTACTCTACCTAGCCAGCCCTACACACCCTGTACTCTACCTAGCCAGCCCTACACACCCTGTACTCTACCTAGCCAGCCCTACACACCCTGTACTCTACCTAGCCAGCCCTACACACCCTGTACTCTACCTAGCCAGCCCTATACACCCTGTACTCTACCTAGCCAGCCCTACACACCCTGTACTCTACCTAGCCAGCCCTACACACCCTGTACTCTACCTAGCCAGCCCTACACACCCTGTACTCTACCTAGCCAGCCCTACACACCCTGTACTCTCTCTAGCCAGCCCTACACACCCTGTACTCTACCTAGCCAGCCCTACACACCCTGTACTCTACCTAGCCAGCCCTACACACCCTGTACTCTACCTAGCCAGCCCTACACACCCTGTACTCTACCTATCCAGCCCTACACCCTGTACTCTACCTAGCCAGCCCTACACACCCTGTACTCTACCTAGCCAGCCCTACACACCCTGTACTCTACCTAGCCAGCCCTACACACCCTGTAATCTACCTAGCCAGCCCTACACACCCTGTACTCTACCTAGCCAGCCCTACACACCCTGTACTCTACCTAGCCAGCCCTACACACCCTGTACTCTACCTAGCCAGCCCTACACACCCTGTACTCTACCTAGCCAGCCCTACACACCCTGTACTCTACCTAGCCAGCCCTACACACCCTGTACTCTACCTAGCCAGCCCTACACACCCTGTACTCTACCTAGCCAGCCCTACACACCCTGTACTCTACCTAGCCAGCCCTACACACCCTGTACTCTACCTAGCCAGCCCTACACACCCTGTACTCTACCTAGCCAGCCCTACACACCCTGTACTCTACCTAGCCAGCCCTATACCCTGTACTCTACCTAGCCAGCCCTACACACCCTGTACTCTACCTAGCCAGCCCTACACACCCTGTACTCTACCTAGCCAGCCCTACACACCCTGTACTCTACCTAGCCAGCCCTACACACCCTGTACTCTACCTAGCCAGCCCTACACACCCTGTACTCTACCTAGCCAGCCCTACACACCCTGTACTCTACCTAGCCAGCCCTACACACCCTGTACTCTACCTAGCCAGCCCTACACACCCTGTACTCTACCTAGCCAGCCCTACACACCCTGTACTCTACCTAGCCAGCCCTACACACCCTGTACTCTACCTAGCCAGCCCTACACACCCTGTACTCTACCTAGCCAGCCCTACACACCCTGTACTCTACCTAGCCAGCCCTACACACCCTGTACTCTACCTAGCCAGCCCTACACACCCTGTACTCTACCTAGCCAGCCCTACACCCTGTACTCTACCTAGCCAGCCCTACACACCCTGTACTCTACCTAGCCAGCCCTACACACCCTGTACTCTACCTAGCCAGCCCTACACACCCTGTACTCTACCTAGCCAGCCCTACACACCCTGTACTCTACCTAGCCAGCCCTACACACCCTGTACTCTACCTAGCCAGCCCTACACACCCTGTACTCTACCTAGCCAGCCCTACACACCCTGTACTCTACCTAGCCAGCTGCTGGCCTAGCCAGCCCTACACACCCTGTACTCTACCTAGCCAGCTGCTGGCCTAGCCAGCCCTACACACCCTGTACTCTACCTAGCCAGCCCTACACACCCTGTACTCTACCTAGCCAGCCCTACACACCCTGTACTCTACCTAGCCAGCCCTACACACCCTGTACTCTACCTAGCCAGCCCTACACACCCTGTACTCTACCTAGCCAGCCCTACACACCCTGTACTCTACCTAGCCAGCTGCTGGCCTAGCCAGCCCTACACACCCTGTACTCTACCTAGCCAGCTGCTGGCCTAGCCAGCCCTACACACCCTGTACTCTACCTAGCCAGCCCTACACACCCTGTACTCTACCTAGCCAGCCCTACACACCCTGTACTCTACCTAGCCAGCCCTACACACCCTGTACTCTACCTAGCCAGCCCTACACACCCTGTACTCTACCTAGCCAGCCCTACACACCCTGTACTCTACCTAGCCAGCCCTACACACCCTGTACTCTACCTAGCCAGCCCTACACACCCTGTACTCTACCTAGCCAGCCCTACACACCCTGTACTCTACCTAGCCAGCCCTACACACCCTGTACTCTCTCTAGCCAGCCCTACACACCCTGTACTCTACCTAGCCAGCCCTACACACCCTGTACTCTACCTAGCCAGCCCTACACACCCTGTACTCTACCTAGCCAGCCCTACACACCCTGTACTCTACCTAGCCAGCCCTACACACCCTGTACTCTACCTAGCCAGCCCTACACACCCTGTACTCTACCTAGCCAGCCCTACACACCCTGTACTCTACCTAGCCAGCCCTACACACCCTGTACTCTACCTAGCCAGCCCTACACAACCTGTACTCTACCTAGCCAGCCCTACACACCCTGTACTCTACCTAGCTAGCCCTACACACCCTGTACTCTACCTAGCCAGCCCTACACACCCTGTACTCTACCTAGCCAGCCCTACACACCCTGTACTCTACCTAGCCAGCCCTACACAACCTGTACTCTACCTAGCTAGCCCTACACACCCTGTACTCTATCTAGCCAGCCCTACACACCCTGTACTCTACCTAGCCAGCCCTACACACCCTGTACTCTACCTAGCCAGCCCTATACACCCTGTACTCTACCTAGCCAGCCCTACACACCCTGTACTCTACCTAGCCAGCCCTACACACCCTGTACTCTACCTAGCCAGCCCTACACACCCTGTACTCTACCTAGCCAGCCCTACACACCCTGTACTCTACCTAGCCAGCCCTACACACCCTGTACTCTACCTAGCCAGCCCTACACACCCTGTACTCTACCTAGCCAGCTGCTGGCCTAGCCAGCCCTACACACCCTGTACTCTACCTAGCCAGCCCTATACACCCTGTACTCTACCTAGCCAACCCTACACACCCTGTACTCTCTCTAGCCAACCCTACACACCCTGTACTCTACCTAGCCAGCCCTACACACCCTGTACTCTACCTAGCCAGCCCTACACACCCTGTACTCTACCTAGCCAGCCCTACACACCCTGTACTCTCTCTAGCCAACCCTACACACCCTGTACTCTACCTAGCCAGCCCTACACACCCTGTACTCTACCTAGCCAGCCCTACACACCCTGTACTCTACCTAGCCAGCCCTACACACCCTGTACTCTACCTAGCCAGCCCTACACACCCTGTACTCTACCTAGCCAGCCCTACACACCCTGTACTCTACCTAGCCAGCTGCTGGCCTAGCCAGCCCTACACACCCTGTACTCTACCTAGCCAGCCCTACACACCCTGTACTCTACCTAGCCAGCCCTACACACCCTGTACTCTACCTAGCCAGCTGCTGGCCTAGCCAACCCTACACACCCTGTACTCTACCTAGCCAACCCTACACACCCTGTACTCTACCTAGCCAACCCTACACACCCTGTAATCTACCTAGCCAGCCCTACACACCCTGTACTCTACCTAGCCAGCTGCTGGCCTAGCCAACCCTACACACCCTGTACTCTACCTAGCCAACCCTACACACCCTGTACTCTACCTAGCCAACCCTACACACCCTGTACTCTACCTAGCCAGCCCTACACACCCTGTACTCTACCTAGCCAGCTGCTGGCCTAGCCAGCCCTACACACCCTGTACTCTACCTAGCCAGCCCTACACACCCTGTACTCTACCTAGCCAGCCCTACACACCCTGTACTCTACCTAGCCAGCCCTACACACCCTGTACTCTACCTAGCCAGCCCTACACACCCTGTACTCTACCTAGCCAACCCTACACACCCTGTACTCTACCTAGCCAGCCCTACACACCCTGTACTCTACCTAGCCAGCCCTACACACCCTGTACTCTACCTAGCCAGCTGCTGGCCTAGCCAACCCTACACACCCTGTACTCTACCTAGCCAACCCTACACACCCTGTACTCTACCTAGCCAACCCTACACACCCTGTAATCTACCTAGCCAGCCCTACACACCCTGTACTCTACCTAGCCAGCTGCTGGCCTAGCCAACCCTACACACCCTGTACTCTACCTAGCCAACCCTACACACCCTGTACTCTACCTAGCCAGCCCTACACACCCTGTACTCTACCTAGCCAGCCCTACACACCCTGTACTCTACCTAGCCAGCTGCTGGCCTAGCCAACCCTACACACCCTGTACTCTACCTAGCCAACCCTACACACCCTGTACTCTACCTAGCCAACCCTACACACCCTGTAATCTACCTAGCCAGCCCTACACACCCTGTACTCTACCTAGCCAGCTGCTGGCCTAGCCAACCCTACACACCCTGTACTCTACCTAGCCAACCCTACACACCCTGTACTCTACCTAGCCAACCCTACACACCCTGTACTCTACCTAGCCAGCCCTACACACCCTGTACTCTACCTAGCCAGCTGCTGGCCTAGCCAGCCCTACACACCCTGTACTCTACCTAGCCAGCCCTACACACCCTGTACTCTACCTAGCCAGCCCTACACACCCTGTACTCTACCTAGCCAGCCCTACACACCCTGTACTCTACCTAGCCAGCCCTACACACCCTGTACTCTACCTAGCCAACCCTACACACCCTGTACTCTATCTAGCCAGCCCTACACACCCTGTACTCTACCTAGCCAGCCCTACACACCCTGTACTCTACCTAGCCAGCCCTACACACCCTGTACTCTACCTAGCCAGCCCTACACACCCTGTACTCTACCTAGCCAGCCCTACACACCCTGTACTCTACCTAGCCAGCCCTACACACCCTGTACTCTACCTAGCCAGCCCTACACACCCTGTACTCTACCTAGCCAGCCCTACACACTCTGTACTCTACCTAGCCAGCCCTACACACCCTGTACTCTACCTAGCCAGCCCTACACACCCTGTACTCTACCTAGCCAGCCCTACACACCCTGTACTCTACCTAGCCAACCCTACACACCCTGTACTCTACCTAGCCAGCCCTACACACCCTGTACTCTACCTAGCCAGCCCTACACACCCTGTACTCTACCTAGCCAGCCCTACACACCCTGTACTCTCTCTAGCCAGCCCTACACACCCTGTACTCTACCTAGCCAGCCCTACACACCCTGTACTCTACCTGACTCCCTTTCTCTCTCTCCCTTTTCCCTGTTTCTCTCCCCTCTCCTTATCTCTTTCTCCACCTCTCTCTTCCCTCTCTTTCTCTCTCTCTCCCCTCGCCCCCTCCATCCCTTCCTATTTCTTCTTCCCTATCTCTCTCCATCCCTCTGCCTCTTTCCCCCTCCCTCCCTCTCTCACTCCCCACCCTCTCCCTCTCACTCTCCCATCTCTCTTTCCCCCTCCCTCTCTTTCTCTCTCCCTCCCGCTCCCTCTCTCTCTCACCCCTCTCTCCCTCTTTCTCTCTCTCCCTCTTTCTCTCTCTCCCTCTTTCTCTCCATGCTACATGACAGTCTTTTCTACTCACCCTCGCTCTCCCTTCACCCGTCTCCACCACCCCCTGCTTCCCTCCTCACCCCTCTCCGCTACCCCTGTCTCCCTCCTCACCCCTCTCCACCACCCCACTGCCTCCCTCCCCTCCCTCCACCCCCCTGCCTCCCTCCTCACCACCCACCTCACGCCTCCCTCCTCACCCCTCTCCACCACCCACCTGCCTCCCACCTCACCCCTGTCTCCCACCTCACCCCTCTCCTTACCCGTGTCTCCCTCCACCACCCACCTCACCCCTCTCCTTACCCCTGTCTCCCTCCTCACCTCTTTCCACCACCCACCTGCCTCCCACCTCACCCCTCTCTTTATCCATGTCTCCGTCCTCACCTCTCTCCACCACCCACCTGCCTCCCACCTCCCCTCTCTCCACCACCAACCTGCCTCCCACCTCATCTCTCTCCTCACCCCCTTGCCTCTGGTATTTATTCATGGATCATAGTTTCCAGTTATATACGGTTGTATTGACATGGCTAAGCTTAGACAATTAATTAAAGTTTCCATTTTGTAACGAGAGAAAGAGGAGGGCCTTGAAACGGGACAATGCTGCTACCAAGAGAGACCTTTAGATGTCTCTCTCTGTTATAACCTGTTATAAGCTGTTATAACCTGTTGATTACGGACATGATGATGTCCCTCTCTCTGATATAATCTGTTATAAGCTGTTATAACCTGTTGATTACAGACCTTTAGATGTCTCTCTCTCTGTTATAACCTGTTATAAGCTGTTATAACCTGTTGATTACAGACATGATGATGTCCCTCTCTCTGATATAACCTGCTATAAGCTGTTATAACCTGTTGATTACAGACATGAGGATGTCCCTCTCTCTGATATAACCTGTTATAACCTGTTGATTACAGACATGATGATGTCCCTCTCTCTGATATAACCTGTTATAACCTGTTGATTACAGACATGATGATGTCCCTCTCTCTGTTATAACCTGTTATAACCTGTTGATTACAGACATGAGGATGTCCCTCTCTCTGTTATAACCTGTTATAAGCTGTTATAACCTGTTGATTACAGACATGAGGATGTCCCTCTCTCTGATATAACCTGTTATAACCTGTTGATTACAGACATGATGATGTCCCTCTCTCTGTTATAACCTGTTATAACCTGTTGATTACAGAAATGATGATGTCCCTCTCTCTGATATAACCTGTTATAACCTGTTGATTACAGACATGATGATGTCCCTCTCTCTGTTATAACCTGTTGATTACAGACATGATGATGTCCCTCTCTCTGTTATAACCTGTTATAACCTGTTGATTACAGACATGATGATGTCCCTCTCTCTGTTATAACCTGTTATAACCTGTTGATTACAGAAATGATGATGTCCCTCTCTCTGATATAACCTGTTATAACCTGTTGATTACAGACATGATGATGTCCCTCTCTCTGTTATAACCTGTTGATTACAGACATGATGATGTCCCTCTCTCTGATATAACCTGCTATAACCTGTTATAACCTGTTGATTACAGACATGATGATGTCCCTCTCTCTGTTATAACCTGTTGATTACATAGGGAGGATGGTCTCGGGGTTCAATGGTGAAGCAGAGGGTTTATAGAGTCGTGAGAGTGCATCAGGCTGCACGTTCTTGGACCCCGGGCGGTAGGAGATGGTAAAGGTGAACCGAGTGAATAGCAGGGCCCATCGAGCTAGCCTAAAGTTGAGGCGCTTGGCGGTGCAGAGATATTCCAGGTTCTTGTGGTCAGTACACACTATGAATGGATGTTCCTCTAACCAGTACCTCCACTCCTCCAACGCCATCTTCACCGCAAGCGGTTCTCGATTTCCCCACGTCATAATTCCTGACAGTGGTGTTAAGACGATGGAAAAGGAAAGATGCAGGTTTTTGGTCAGAACGCTGGGACAGGACAGCCCCCACTCCGACGTCCAAGGCATCAACTAGTGGGATGGATCCGGATGGATTAAGATGGGAGCTGTAGTGAACCGATGCTTGAGGTCCGAGAACGCCCGGTCAGCGACTGGAGACCACGTGAACAGGAACTTGGGAGAGGTGAGTGCTGAAAGTGGGTAAGCCAGGGTGGTGAAACCCCGGATGAAGCAGCGGTAGAAATTAGCAAACCCCAGGAAGCGCTGCAGCTGCACTCTGGATGTGGGTTGAGGCCAGTCCACCACCGCTCTCACCTGGCCAGGATCCATCTGTATATGTCCTGCAGCGATGATGTATCCTAGGAAGGAGATGGTGGTTGCGATGAAATTTGCATTTCTCCACTTTAACAAAAAGCTGGTTCACCAGGAGACGCTGAAGGACTGTGGAGGAAGTGGAGGACGTAGAGGATGTAGAGGACGTGGAGGACATGGAGGACGTGGAGGACGTAGAGGACATGGAGGACGTAGAGGACATGGATGATGTAGAGGACATGGAGGACGTAGAGGACATAGAGGACATGGAGGACGTAGAGGACGTAGAGGACATGGAGGACGTGGAGGACATGGAGGACGTAGAGGACATGGAGGACGTAGAGGACGTGGAGGACGTAGAGGACGTGGAGGACATGGAGGACGTAGAGGACGTAGAGGACGTAGAGGACGTAGAGGACATAGAGGACATAGAGGACATGGAGGACGTAGAGGACGTAGAGGATGTAGAGGACATGGAGGACGTAGAGGACGTAGAGGACGTAGAGGATGTAGAGGACATGGAGGACGTAGAGGACGTAGAGGACATGGAGGACGTAGAGGACATGGAGGACGTAGAGGACATGGAGGACGTAGAGGACGTAGAGGACATGGAGGACGTAGAGGACATGGAGGACGTAGAGGACATGGAGGACGTAGAGGACATGGAGGACGTAGAGGACATGGAGGATGTAGAGGACGTAGAGGACATGGAGGACGTAGAGGACATGGAGAACGTAGAGGACATGTTATTGAGCTGAACGGGAAAAGACGAGGCTGTTGTAGCGGCTTTCGTCGGTGGAAGGAGAGGACCAAAGCGCAGCGTGGTTAGTGTTCATCTTAATTTAATAATAATCAAAAACAGAACACTTCAAATACAAAACAACAAAAGTGAAAACCGAAACAGTTCTATCTGGTGCAGACACACAAAGACTGAAAACAACCACCCACAAACCCCAACAGAAGACAGGCTACCTAAATATGGTTCCCAATCAGAGACAATGACTAACACCTGCCTCTGATTGAGAACCATATCAGGCCAAACGAGAAACCCCACATAGAAACAGAAAACATAGATAATACCCACCCAACTCACGCCCTGACCAACTAAAACAAAGAAAATACAAAAGAACTATGGTCAGAACGTGACAGCTGTCATCGATGTAGACGAACACTAAACGGTTCACATCAACTGTTCAGAGGAGACTGCGTGAATCAGGCCTTCATGGTTGAATTGCTGCAAAGAAACTACTACTAAAGGACAACAATAAGAAGAAGAGACTTGTTTGGGCAAAGAAACATGAACAATGGTCATTAGAAATCTGTCCTTCGTTCTGATGAGTCCAAATTTGAGATTTTTGGTTCCAAGATCTCCGCATTTGTGGCTCCCATTGTGAAGCATGGAGGAAGAGGTGTGATGGTGTGGGGGTGCTTTACTGATGACACTGTCAGTGATTTATTTAGAATTCAAGGCAAGCATTCTGAAACACTACGCCATCCCATCTGGTTTGTGCTTAGTGGGACGATCATTTGTTTTTCAACAGGACAATGACCCAACACACCTACAGGCTGTGTAAGGGCTACTTGAACAATAATGAGAGTGATGGAGTGCTGCATCAGATGACCTGGCCTCCACAATCACCCGACCTCAACCCAATTGAGATGGTTTGGGATGAGTTGGACCGCAGAGTGAAGGAAAAGCAGCCAACAAGTGCTCAGCATATGTGGGAACTCCTTCAAGACTGTTGGAAAAGCATTCCAGGTGAAGCTGTTTGAGAGAATGCCAAGAGTGTGCATAGCTGTCATCAAGGTAAAGGGTGGCTACAAAAATATATTTTGATTTGTGGTTACTTTTTGTAACCAACACTTTTTGGTTACTACATGATTCCATATGTGTTATTTCATAATTATTCTATTATTATTCTACAATGTAAAAAATAGTAAAAATAAAGACAAACCCTTAAATGTGTCCAAACTTTTGACTGGTACTGTACCTTTCCATTGGTCTCCGGACCCGACAGGGAATAAAGCTGCCCCTGAGGTGGTGTAGTGCCCGGGAGAAGGTCGATAACGCAGTCGTAGGGCCGATGTGGAGGGAGCGATGTGGCCTTGTTGAAAACCTCCCGGAGGTCCTGGTACTCCGCGGTTACGGCGGAGAGGTCCGAGGATTTTCCCAATCCCGCAGGAAGAGGTCCCGGGGCAGGCTGCGCTGACTTCAGGCAATGAGCGTGGCAGAACAGGCTCCAACCCTTGATAGAACCAACAGTCCAGTTGATAAGGGGATTGTGCCTCTGGAGCCATAAAAACCCCAAAACCACAGGTACCTGAGGAGATTAAATGAGCAGAAATTGCATGGACTCGCAAGTTGATATGAACCGTATTGTGGGTGACTGCCAATAGAGCGCCCATCCAGCACTCTGACATCCATGGAAATGGAGAGGGGCTGAGTGGGGATTCCCAGCTCAGACACTAGGGTAGTGTCCATAAAACTCTCGTCAGACCCAGAGTCAATGAGTACCCGGAGAGATTTTGACCGGTCACCCCACAGCAGGATGGCATGGAGAGGGGCACGAGTAATAGGAGATTGGAAGTTCTCAGTATGGCCCACCAGCGTACCAGCATACTCGTACCTACTGAAGAGCGTGATCTTTTAATGGACAGGTAGAAATTAAATGACCGGTAGAACCACAATACAGCTTTTGGTGTTCAGTCTGCTCAAACATTCGGCAGGAGACAATCTAGCTCTGCCAAATTGCATAGGCTCCGGAGGATCCTGGCGAATCATCAGACCTCGGTGATTCCAGGGGGAACTCGGGTAACCTCAGATTCTCTCGGTAATGTAGACGCCGGGGACTTCCGGGATTCCTCGGAGGTGAGGTGGGATCCTTGGACGAGCGAGTGTGACTGGGAACATACCTCCTCTCTCTCCTACGTTCCAATAGCCGCCCATCAATCATTATGGTGATGAGAGTCGAGATCCATGGGCAGCTCCCAGGCTGCGAGCTCATCTTTAATCTCTGCATAGTCTGCCACACTATGGGAGTCTTGACGCAGCCTCTCTCCCGGACAACGGAGAATCAAACACCTTTTTTACCTCCGTCATGAACTCCTTTAGATTGAAGCACAAGGTGGATTGTTGCTCCATAGCCCAGTCGAGAGCCGTCCCGGACATCAGCGTTATAAGGTACGCTATCTTCGAGCGGGAAAGGAAGAGGGTTGTAGAACGGCAGGCAGGCTCAGGGCAGGTAGAATGGTCAGAACCGGGAGGACTAGAAAACAGAGACTAGAGATACTGGAAAACGGGAAAAAACGTTGGTAAGACTTGACAAGACAATGAACTGGCAACAGACCAACAGAAAACGCAGGTATAAGTACACAGGGGATAATGGGGGAAAATGGGAGACACCTGGTGGGGGGTGGAGACAAGCACAAGGACAGGTGAAACAGATCAGGGTGTGACAAATCTGCCTGGTGACAACTTCCTGTGACTTATAGAACCACAACAGACAGAGGAAACAGTAGCTACACTTATCATGGAACATTCCACTGTGATGTCACTTTACAGTTGTTTTTTTATCGCCTTGGTAACTATTTTCACAACTCTTAGTACAAATCTCTAAACTGGTCAAATGCAGCCAGTCTTTCATTCAAAACCTGTTATTGTTCATTCATTTGGATTGTAAACATCTTTCACCACACAACCATTGATTCAAAATATACGTTTATTGTGAAATGTAATGACAACATTGGTGTAATCACCAAAACACAACATAATGATATATTTTCAATGTAGTTGTTTTAACTACCAATAGCAAAGTATGCAGATGCATGTTTCAAACAGTGGCGCTCAGTAACGTTTCTTCTATTACAGCATGACTGTCATTCATATTCACCCAGGTCAGTGATAGGTTTAGGTGCCTGTCATTCATATTCACCCAGGTCAGTGATAGGTTTAGGTGCCTGTCATTCATATTCACCCAGGTCAGTGATAGGTTTAGGTGCCTGTCATTCATATTCACCCAGGTCAGTGATAGGTTTAGGTGACTGTCATTCATATTCACCCAGGTCAGTGATAGGTTTAGGTGCCTGTCATTCATATTCACCCAGGTCAGTGATAGGTTTAGGTGACTGTCATTCATATTCACCCAGGTCAGTGATAGGTTTAGGTGACTGTCATTCATATTCACCCAGGTCAGTGATAGGTTTAGGTGACTGTCATTCATATTCACCCAGGTCAGTGATAGGTTTAGGTGACTGTCATTCATATTCACCCAGGTCAGTGATAGGTTTAGGTGACTGTCATTCATATTCACCCAGGTCAGTGATAGGTTTAGGTTACTGTCATTCATATTCACCCAGTTCAATGTAACAGTGATAGGTTTAGGTTACTGTCATTCATATTCACCCAGGTCAGTGATAGGTTTAGGTTACTGTCATTCATATTCACCCAGGTCAGTGATAGGTTTAGGTTACTGTCATTCATATTCACCCAGGTCAGTGATAGGTTTAGGTTACTGTCATTCATATTCACCCAGGTCAGTGATAGGTTTAGGTTACTGTCATTCATATTCACCCAGGTCAGTGATAGGTTTAGGTTACTGTCATTCATATTCACCCAGGTCAGTGATAGGTTTAGGTTACTGTCATTCATATTCACCCAGGTCAGTGATAGGTTTAGGTTACTGTCATTCATATTCACCCAGGTCAGTGATAGGTTTAGGTTACTGTCATTCATATTCACCCAGGTCAGTGATAGGTTTAGGTGACTGTCATTCATATCCACCCAGGTCAGTGATAGGTTTAGGTGACTGTCATTCATATTCACCCAGTTCAATGTAACAGTGATAGGTTTAGGTTACTGTCATTCATATTCACCCAGTTCAATGTAACAGTGATAGGTTTAGGTTACTGTCATTCATATCCACCCAGGTCAGTGATAGGTTTAGGTGACTGTCATTCATATCCACCCAGGTCAGTGATAGGTTTAGGTTACTATCATTCATATTCACCCAGGTCAATGTAACAGTGATAGGTTTAGGTTACTATCATTCATATTCACCCAGGTCAATGTAACAGTGATAGGTTTAGGTTACTGTCATTCATATCCACCCAGGTCAGTGATAGGTTTAGGTTACTGTCATTCATATTCACCCAGGTCAGTGATAGGTTTAGGTTACTGTCATTCATATCCACCCAGGTCAGTGATAGGTTTAGGTTACTGTCATTCATATTCACCCAGGTCAGTGATAGGTTTAGGTTACTGTCATTCATATTCACCCAGGTCAGTGATAGGTTTAGGTTACTGTCATTCATATTCACCCAGGTCAGTGATAGGTTTAGGTTACTGTCATTCATATTCACCCAGGTCAGTGATAGGTTTAGGTTACTGTCATTCATATTCACCCAGTTCAATGTAACAGTGATAGGTTTAGGTTACTGTCATTCATATTCACCCAGGTCAGTGATAGGTTTAGGTGCCTGTCATTCATATTCACCCAGTTCAATGTAACAGTGATAGGTTTAGGTTACTGTCATTCATATCCACCCAGGTCAGTGATAGGTTTAGGTTACTGTCATTCATATCCACCCAGGTCAGTGATAGGTTTAGGTGACTGTCATTCATATTCACCCAGTTCAATGTAACAGTGATAGGTTTAGGTTACTGTCATTCATATTCACTCAGTTCAATGTAACAGTGATAGGTTTAGGTGACTGTCATTCATATTCACCCAGTTCAATGTAACAGTGATAGGTTTAGGTGACTGTCATTCATATTCACCCAGTTCAATGTAACAGTGATAGGTTTAGGTTACTGTCATTCATATTCACCCAGTTCAATGTAACAGTGATAGGTTTAGGTTACTGTCATTCATATTCACCCAGTTCAATGTAACAGTGATAGGTTTAGGTTACTGTCATTCATATTCACCCAGTTCAATGTAACAGTGATAGGTTTAGGTTACTGTCATTCATATTCACCCAGTTCAATGTAACAGTGATAGGTTTAGGTTACTGTCATTCATATTCACCCAGTTCAATGTAACAGTGATAGGTTTAGGTTACTGTCCTTCATATTCACCCAGTTCAATGTAACAGTGATAGGTTTAGGTTACTGTCCTTCATATTCACCCAGTTCAATGTAACAGTGATAGGTTTAGGTTACTGTCCTTCATATTCACCCAGTTCAATGTAACAGTGACAGGTTTAGGTTACTGTCCTTCATATTCACCCAGTTCAATGTAACAGTGATAGGTTTAGGTTACTGTCCTTCATATTCACCCAGTTCAATGTAACAGTGATAGGTTTAGGTTACTGTCCTTCATATTCACCCAGTTCAATGTAACAGTGACAGGTTTAGGTTACTGTCCTTCATATTCACCCAGTTCAATGTAACAGTGATAGGTTTAGGCTACTACATGATACTCTAATTTTCCCTATACCCATCATGAGGTTGCTACAACCTAGCATATGCCTTGCACACTCTTTCCTGCATTTACCTGATATAGGGTGTAATCATTAGTCCAACAGTTGCCAACGAGAATTATGTTATGTATGTTATCACCGTTTTGTTCCCTTTGCTTACGTTTAATAAGAAACGTTTTTCAACAGAATCGGCGGAATGAATACACCCCTGATCACGCGTAAACACAGTTCACTTTCATAGCAGCCACGTTGTATTCCTTTGTCCATCTATGCGCTCTCCTCCTCTCACCTCTTCCCTTTGTTTGTGGACTTGATGAACAACACATCAGCTGTATGTGACCAGGTGAAAATCAATCAATCAAAGGTATTTATATAGCCCTTCTTACATCAGCTGATATCACAAAGTGCTGTACAGAAACCCAGCCTAAAACCCCAAACAGCAAGCAATGCAGGTGTAGAAGCACGGTGGCTAGGAAAAACTCCCTAGAAAAGCCAGAACCTAGGAAGAAACCTAGAGAGGAACCAGGCTCTGAGGGGTGGCCAGTCCTCTTCTGTCTGTGCCGGGTGGAGATTATAACAGAACATGGCCAAGATGTTCAAATGTTCATAGATGACCAGCAGGGTCAAATAATAATAATCACAGTGGTTGTTGAGGGTGCAACAAGTCAGCACCTCAGGAGTAAATGTCAGTTGGCTTTTCATAGCCGATCATTCAGAGTATCTCTACCGCTCCTGCGGTCTCTAGAGAGTTGAAAACAGCAGGTCTGGGACAGGTAGCACGTCCGGTGAACAGGTCAGCACCTCAGGAGTAAATGTCCGTTGGCTTTTCATAGCCGATCATTCAGAGTATCTCTATTCTAACCGACAGGTAGAAGAGTTATGGAAAGCGGTTCAGTTGGAAGAGTCCACTGTGATAAGCCTATTCATAGATGATTGATGTCGCTGCGGTGTTTATCCTACAGACAGACACAGCAGAGGAAACAGGAAGTGTTTTCCAGACAAGGCAGTCACAGTCCAGTGATGTGTAGACCGACGACAACACGTAACCTCTGACACCCAGCATGCCACGGGATAATTGACTGCTTTTATAACACCACGGTGTGTGTGTGTGTGGCCTTTCTAATGGCCATTGACATTTCCATGATTGTTGAAGACACACACACTTTGCCCTAGAGACGATTTATTTTCACACATGCTTGAGGAGGTGTCTGAAAGGCCCTGTGTGTGTCTACTAGGCCTTCCTGCCCTGTCATTGTTTGTTCTGCTTTCAGAGTAAACAGAGACAGACTGAGACTGGAGTGAGAGAAAGGGGGGAGAGAGAAAGAGAGAGAGGGAAAGAAGGTAAGAAAGAAAGAAAGAAAGACAGGGAGAGAGAGCCCCTGGGCTGGAGGCTGGAACACGACCCTGATTTAGGGACCTCACCCTGCTCCCCCATTCCCTCTCTCCCTCTACCTCTCTCTCCGCCCTCTCTTCCTCTCTCCCTCCCCTCGCCCCCTCCCCACCTCTTTCTTCTTCCCTCTCTCTCTACCACCCTCCCCCACTCCCTCTCTCTTCCTCACTCTGTCTGTTGACCCCCCCCATTCTCTATCTCTCCATAGAGTGCCGTCTGTCTGTCATGTCATCAGCTCCACAGCTTTCCAGACTCTAGACCAGCACGTCTGTCCCAGAGGACAACACTGGTTGAACAGACGTCAGACCCATGTCCGCTGTGACGTCATAGTCAGGTTGTACAGGAAAAGGGCACTTTCAAACATACATTTGACATTTTAGTCATTTAGCAGATCTCTTATCCAGAGTAACTTACAGTTAGTGCATTCATCTCCAGATAGCTAGGTGGGACAACCACATATCACAGTCATAGTCAGTACATTCATCTACAGATAGCTAGGTGGGACAACCACATATCACAGTCATAGTCAGTACATTCATCTGCAGATAGCTAGGTGAGACAACCACATATCACAGTCATAGTCAGTACATTCATCTACAGATAGCTAGGTGGGACAACCACATATCACAGTTACAGTCATCTTCAGATAGCTAGGTGAGACAACCACATATCACAGTCATAGTCAGTACATTCATCTCCAGATAGCTAGGTGGGACAACCACATATCACAGTCATAGTTAGTGCATACATCTCCAGATAGCTAGGTGGGACAACCACATATCACAGTCATAGTCAGTACATTCATCTACAGATAGCTAGGTGGGACAACCACATATCACAGTCATAGTCAGTACATTCATGTCCAGATAACTAGGTGGGACAACCACATATCACAGTCATAGTCAGTACATTCATCTTCAGATAGCTAGGTGGGACAACCACATATCACAGTCATAGTCAGTACATTCATCTACAGATAGCTAGGTGAGACAACCACATATCACAGTCATAGTCAGTACATTCATTTCCAGATAGCTAGGTGAGACAACCACATATCACAGTCATAGTCAGTACATTCATCTACAGATAGCTAGGTGGGACAACCACATATCACAGTCATAGTCAGTACATTCATTTCCAGATAGCTAGGTGAGACAACCACATATCACAGTCATAGTCAGTACATTCATCTCCAGATAGCTAGGTGGGACAACCACATATCACAGTCATAGTCAGTACATTCATCTACAGCTAGACGGGACAACCACATATCACAGTCATAGTCAGTACATTCATCTACAGATAGCTAGGTGGGACAACCACATATCACAGTCATAGTCAGTACATTCATCTACAGATAGCTAGGTGAGACAACCACATATCATAGTCAGTACATTCATCTTCAGATAGCTAGGTGGGACAACCACATATCACAGTTACAGTCATCTTCAGATAGCTAGGTGGGACAACCACATATCACAGTCATAGTCAGTACATTCATCTTCAGATAGCTAGGTGGGACAACCACATATCACAGTCATAGTCAGTACATTCATCTTCAGATAGCTAGGTGGGACAACCACATATCACAGTCATAGTCAGTACATTCATCTACAGATAGCTAGGTGAGACAACCACATATCATAGTCAGTACATTCATCTTCAGATAGCTAGGTGGGACAACCACATAACACAGTCATAGTCAGTACATTCATGTCCAGATAACTAGGTGGGACAACCACATATCACAGTCATAGTCAGTACATTCATCTTCAGATAGCTAGGTGGGACAACCACATATCACAGTCATAGTCAGTACATTCATCTTCAGATAGCTAGGTGGGACAACCACATATCACAGTCATAGTCAGTACATTCATCTTCAGATAGCTAGGTGGGACAACCACATATCATAGTCAGTACATTCATCTTCAGATAGCTAGGTGAGACAACCACATATCACAGTCATAGTCAGTACATTCATCTCCAGATAGCTAGGTGGGACAACCACGTATCACAGTCATAGTCAGTACATTCATCTACAGATAGCTAGGTGGGACAACCACATATCACAGTCATAGTCAGTACATTCATCTTCAGATAGCTAGGTGAGACAACCACATATCATAGTCAGTACATTCATCTTCAGATAGCTAGGTGAGACAACCACATATCACAGTCATAGTCAGTACATTCATCTTCAGATAGCTAGGTGGGACAACCACGTATCACAGTCATAGACAGTACATTCATCTCCAGATAGCTAGGTGGGACAACCACATATCACAGTCATAGTCAGTACATTCATGTCCAGATAACTAGGTGAGACAACCACATATCACAGTCATAGTCAGTACATTCATCTTCAGATAGCTAGGTGGGACAACCACGTATCACAGTCATAGACAGTACATTCATCTTCAGATAGCTAGGTGAGACAACCACATATCACAGTCATAGTCAGTACATTCATCTTCAGATAGGTAGGTGAGACAACCACATATCACAGTCATAGACAGTACATTCATCTCCAGATAGCTAGGTGAGACAACCACATAACACAGTCATAGTCAGTACATTCATCTACAGATAGCTAGGTGGGACAACCACATATCACAGTCATAGTCAGTACATTCATCTCCAGATAGCTAGGTGGGACAACCACATATCACAGTCATAGTCAGTACATTCATCTCCAGATAGCTAGGTGAGACAACCACATATCACAGTCATAGTCAGTACATTCATCTGAAGATAGCTAGGTGAGACAACCACATATCACAGTCATAGTCAGTACATTCATCTCCAGATAGCTAGGTGGGACAACCACATATAACAGTCATAGTCAGTACATTGATCTCCAGATAGCTAGGTGGGACAACCACATATCACAGTCATAGTCAGTACATTCATCTTCAGATAGCTAGGTGGGACAACCACATATCACAGTCATAGTCAGTACATTCATCTACAGATAGCTAGGTGGGACAACCACATATCACAGTCATAGTCAGTACATTCATCTACAGATAGCTAGGTGGGACAACCACATATCACAGTCATAGTCAGTACATTCATCTCCAGATAGCTAGGTGGGACAACCACATATCACAGTCATAGTCAGTACATTCATCTTCAGATAGCTAGGTGGGACAACCACATATCACAGTCATAGTCAGTACATTCATCTTCAGATAGCTAGGTGGGACAACCACATATAACAGTCATAGTCAGTACATTCATCTCCAGATAGCTAGGTGAGACAACCACATATCACAGTCATAGTCAGTACATTCATCTGAAGATAGCTAGGTGAGACAACCACATATCACAGTCATAGTCAGTACATTCATCTCCAGATAGCTAGGTGGGACAACCACATATAACAGTCATAGTCAGTACATTGATCTCCAGATAGCTAGGTGGGACAACCACATATCACAGTCATAGTCAGTACATTCATCTCCAGATAGCTAGGTGAGACAACCACATATCATAGTCAGTACATTCATCTTCAGATAGCTAGGTGGGACAACCACATATCACAGTCATAGTCAGTACATTCATCTCCAGATAGCTAGGTGAGACAACCACATATCACAGTCATAGTCAGTACATTCATCTCCAGATAGCTAGGTGGGACAACCACATATCACAGTCATAGTCAGTACATTCATCTCCAGATAGCTAGGTGGGACAACCACATATCACAGTCATAGTCAGTACATTCATCTTCAGATAGCTAGGTGGGACAACCACATATCACAGTCATAGTCAGTACATTCATCTTCAGATAGCTAGGTGAGACAACCACATATCACAGTCATAGTCAGTACATTCATCTTCAGATAGCTAGGTGAGACAACCACATATCACAGTCATAGTCAGTACATTCATCTTCAGATAGCTAGGTGGGACAACCACATATCACAGTCATAGTCAGTACATTCATCTACAGATAGCTAGGTGGGACAACCACATATCACAGTCATAGTCAGTACATTCATCTTCAGATAGCTAGGTGGGACAACCACGTATCACAGTCATAGACAGTACATTCATCTCCAGATAGCTAGGTGGGACAACCACATATCACAGTCATAGTCAGTACATTCATGTCCAGATAACTAGGTGAGACAACCACATATCACAGTCATAGTCAGTACATTCATCTTCAGATAGCTAGGTGGGACAACCACATATCACAGTCATAGTCAGTACATTCATCTACAGATAGCTAGGTGAGACAACCACATAACACAGTCATAGTCAGTACATTCATCTCCAGATAGCTAGGTGGGGCAACCACATATCACAGTCATAGTCAGTACATTCATCTACAGATAGCTAGGTGAGACAACCACATATCACAGTCATAGTCAGTACATTCATCTACAGATAGCTAGGTGGGACAACCACATATCACAGTCATAGTCAGTACATTCATCTTCAGATAGCTAGGTGGGACAACCACATAACACAGTCATAGTCAGTACATTCATCTCCAGATAGCTAGGTGGGACAACCACATAACACAGTCATAGTCAGTACATTCATCTCCAGATAGCTAGGTGAGACAACCACATATCACAGTCATAGTCAGTACATTCATCTCCAGATAGCTAGGTGGGACAACCACATATCACAGTCATAGTCAGTACATTCATCTTCAGATAGCTAGGTGAGACAACCACATATCACAGTCATAGTCAATACATTCATCTTCAGATAGCTAGGTGGGACAACCACATATCACAGTCATAGTCAGTACATTCATCTTCAGATAGCTAGGTGAGACAACCACATATCACAGTCATAGTCAGTACATTCATCTTCAGATAGCTAGGTGAGACAACCACATATCACAGTCATAGTCAGTACATTCATCTTCAGATAGCTAGGTGGGACAACCACATATCACAGTCATAGTCAGTACATTCATCTACAGATAGCTAGGTGGGACAACCACATATCACAGTCATAGTCAGTACATTCATCTTCAGATATCTAGGTGAGACAACCACATATCACAGTCATAGTCAGTACATTCATCTACAGATAGCTAGGTGGGACAACCACATATCACAGTCATAGTCAGTACATTCATCTTCAGATAGCTAGGTGGGACAACCACATATAACAGTCATAGTCAGTACATTCATCTACAGATAGCTAGGTGAGACAACCACATATCACAGTCATAGTCAGTACATTCATCTCCAGATAGCTAGCTGGGACAACCACATAACACAGTCATAGTCAGTACATTCATCTTCAGATAGCCAGGTGGGACAACCACATATCACAGTCATAGTCAGTACATTCATCTCCAGATAGCTAGCTGGGACAACCACATATCACAGTCATAGTCAGTACATTCATCTTCAGATAGCTAGGTGGGACAACCACATATCACAGTCATAGTCAGTACATTCATCTGAAGATAGCTAGGTGAGACAACCACATATCACAGTCATAGTCAGTACATTCATCTCCAGATAGCTAGGTGAGACAACCACATATCACAGTCATAGTCAGTACATTCATCTTCAGATAGCTGGGTGGGACAACCACATATCACAGTCATAGTCAGTACATTCATCTCCAGATAGCTAGGTGGGACAACCACATATCACAGTCATAGTCAGTACATTCATCTGAAGATAGCTAGGTGGGACAACCACATATCACAGTCATAGTCAGTACATTCATCTTCAGATAACTAGGTGAGACAACCACATATCACAGTCATAGTCAGTACATTCATCTTCAGATAACTAGGTGAGACAACCACATATCACAGTCATAGTCAGTACATTCATCTTCAGATAGCTAGGTGGGACAACCACATATCACAGTCATAGTCAGTACATTCATCTCCAGATAGCTAGGTGGGACAACCACATATCACAGTCATAGTCAGTACATTCATCTTCAGATAGCTAGGTGGGACAACCACATATCACAGTCATAGTCAGTACATTCATCTTCAGATAGCTAGGTGGGACAACCACATATCACAGTCATAGTCAGTACATTCATCTCCAGATAGCTAGGTGAGACAATCACCTATCACAGTCATAGTCAGTACATTCATCTTCAGATAGCTAGGTGAGACAACCACATATCACAGTCATAGTCAGTACATTCATCTACAGATAGCGAGGTGGGACAACCACATATCACAGTCATAGTCAGTACATTCATCTTCAGATAGCTAGGTGGGACAACCACATATCACAGTCATAGTCAGTACATTCATCTACAGATAGCTAGGTGAGACAACCACATATCACAGTCATAGTCAGTACATTCATCTACAGATAGCTAGGTGAGACAACCACATATCACAGTCATAGTCAGTACATTCATCTTCAGATAGCTAGGTGGGACAACCACATATCACAGTCATAGTCAGTACATTCATCTTCAGATAGCTAGGTGGGACAACCACATATCATAGTCAGTACATTCATCTCCAGATAGCTAGGTGGGACAACCACATATCACAGTCATAGTCAGTACATTCATCTTCAGATAGCTAGGTGGGACAACCACATATCACAGTCATAGTCAGTACATTCATCTCCAGATAGCTAGGTGGGACAACCACATATCACAGTCATAGTCAGTACATTCATCTTCAGATAGCTAGGTGGGACAACCACATATCACAGTCATAGTCAGTACATTCATCTACAGATAGCTAGGTGGGACAACCACATATCACAGTTACAGTCATCTACAGATAGCTAGGTGAGACAACCACATATCACAGTCATAGTCAGTACATTCATCTTCAGATAGCTAGGTGGGACAACCACATATCACAGTCATAGTCAGTACATTCATCTACAGATAGCTAGACGGGACAACCACATATCACAGTCATAGTCAGTACATTCATCTCCAGATAGCCAGGTGGGACAACCACATATCACAGTCATAGTCAGTACATTCATCTACAGATAGCTAGGTGAGACAACCACATATCACAGTCATAGTCAGTACATTCATCTTCAGATAGCTAGGTGAGACAACCACATATCACAGTCATAGTCAATACATTCATCTGAAGATAGCTAGGTGGGACAACCACATATCACAGTCATAGTCAGTACATTCATCTTCAGATAGCTAGGTGAGACAACCACATATCACAGTCATAGTCAGTACATTCATCTACAGATAGCTAGACGGGACAACCACATATCACAGTCATAGTCAGTACATTCATCTACAGATAGCTAGGTGAGACAACCACATATCACAGTCATAGTCAGTACATTCATCTACAGATAGCTAGGAGGGACAACCACATATCACAGTCATAGTCAGTACATTCATCTTCAGATAGCTAGGTGGGACAACCACATATCACAGTCATAGTCAGTACATTCATCTCCAGATAGCTAGGTGGGACAACCACATATCACAGTCATAGTCAGTACATTCATCTACAGATAGCTAGGTGGGACAACCACATATCACAGTCATAGTCAGTACATTCATCTCCAGATAGCTAGGTGAGACAACCACATATCACAGTCATAGTCAGTACATTCATCTTCAGATAGCTAGGTGGGACAACCACATATCACAGTCATAGTCAGTACATTCATCTTCAGATAGCTAGGTGGGACAACCACATATCACAGTCATAGACAGTACATTCATCTTCAGATAGCTAGGTGAGACAACCACATATCACAGTCATAGTCAGTACATTCATCTTCAGATAGCTAGGTGGGACAACCACATATAACAGTCATAGTCAGTACATTCATCTCCAGATAGCTAGGTGGGACAACCACATATCACAGTCATAGTCAGTACATTCATCTGAAGATAGCTAGGTGGGACAACCACATATCAGTCATAGAAAGTATATTTTTCCAATAACTTTGATGTCAGTGGAGTCAGAGCTAGAAGGGGGTTGGGGGGTCAAGTGCTGGTTAAGTGTTATTTGGATTATCTATTTTTTTTTTAATTGGTGGGGGGGTTGAGGAGGATTATTTAAGATACTCTTGGAAGAGGTAGGGTTTCAGATGTTTTGGGAAGATGGACAGGGACTCTGCTGTCCTAGCTTCAGGGGGGAGATGGACAGGGACTCTGCTGTCCTAGCTTCAGGGGGAAGATGGACAGGGACTCTGCTGTCCTAGCTTCAGGGGGGAGATGAACAGGGACTCTGCTGTCCTAGCTTCAGGGGGAAGATGGACAGGGACGCTGCTGTCCTAGCTTCAGGGGGAAGATGGACAGGGACGCTGCTGTCCTAGCTTCAGGGGGAAGATGGCCAGGGACTCTGCTGTCCTAGCTTCAGGGGGAAGATGGGCAGGGACTGCTGTCCTAGCTTCAGGGGGGAAGATGGGCAGGGACTGCTGTCCTAGCTTCAGGGGGAAGATGGGCAGGGACCGCTGTCCTAGCTTCAGGTGGGAAGATGGGCAGGGACCGCTGTCCTAGCTTCAGGGGGAAGATGGGCAGGGACCGCTGTCCTAGCTTCAGGTGGAAGATGGGCAGGGACTGCTGTCCTAGCTTCAGGTGGAAGATGGGCAGGGACCGCTGTCCTAGCTTCAGGGGGAAGATGGGCAGGGACTGCTGTCCTAGCTTCAGGGGGAAGATGGGCAGGGACTGCTGTCCTAGCTTCAGGGGGAAGATGGTTCCACCATTGGGTTGCCAGGACAGAGAAGAACTTGGACTGGGCTGAGAGGGAGTTGTGATAGGGGTGGGAGGGCCAAGAGAAGAGCTTAAACTGGGCTGAGAGGGAGTTGTGATAGGGGTGGGAGGGCCAAGAGAAGAGCTTAAACTGGGCTGAGAGGGAGTTGTGATAGGGGTGGGAGGGCCAAGAGAAGAGCTTAAACTGGGCTGAGAGGGAGTTGTGATAGGGGTGGGAGGGCCAAGAGAAGAGCTTAAACTGGGCTGAGAGGGAGTTGTGATAGGGGTGGGAGGGCCAAGAGAAGAGCTTAAACTGGGCTGAGAGGGAGTTGTGATAGGGGTGGGAGGGCCAAGAGAAGAGCTTAAACTGGGCTGAGAGGGAGTTGTGATAGGGGTGGGAGGGCCAAGAGAAGAGCTTAAACTGGGCTGAGAGGGAGTTGTGATAGGGGTGGGAGGGTCAAGAGAAGAGCTTAAACTGGGCTGAGAGGGAGTTGTGATAGGGGTGGGAGGGCCAAGAGAAGAGCTTAAACTGGGCTGAGAGGGAGTTGTGATAGGGGTGGGAGGGCCAAGAGACCAGAGGTGGAAGAGCGGAGTGCTTGTGTTGGGGTGTAGGGTTTCAGCATAGCCTGAAGGTAGGGAGGGGCAGTTCCTCTTGCTGCTCCGTAGGCAATTACCATGGTCTTGTAGTGGATGGGTTGGGGTGTAGGGTTTGAGCATAGCCTGAAAGTAGGGAGGGGCAGTTCCTCTTGCTACTCCGTAGGCAATACCATGGTCTTGTAGTGGATGGGTTGGGGTGTAGGGTTTCAGCATAGCCTGAAGGTAGGGAGGGGCAGTTCCTCTTGCTGCTCCGTAGGCAATTACCATGGTCTTGTAGTGGATGGGTTGGGGTGTAGGGTTTCAGCATAGCCTGAAGGTAGGGAGGGGCAGTTCCTCTTGCTGTTCTGTAGGTAATACCATGGTCTTGTAGTGGATGGGTTGGGGTGTAGGGTTTCAGCATAGCCTGAAAGTAGGGAGGGGCAGTTCCTCTTGCTGCTCCGTAGGTAATCACTGTGGTTTTGTAGTGGATGTGAGCTTCAACTGGAGGCCAGTGGAGTGTGCAGAGGAGCGGGTGAGAGAACTTGGGAAGGTTGATAACCACGTGTGCTGTTGCGTTCTGGATATGTTGCAGGGGTTTGATGGCACAAGCGGAGAGACCAGCCAACAGAGAGTTGCAGTAGTCCAGACGGGAGAGAACTAGAGCCTGGATTAGGACCTGCGCCACTTCCTGTGTGAGGTAGGGTCGTACTCTACGGATGTTGTAGAGCATGAACCCTTCAGGAGCGGGTCAGTACTTTGATGTTTGGGGAGAACGACAGGGTGTCGTCCAGGGTCACATCAAGGTTCTTTGCACTCTGGGAGGGCAACACTGTGGAGTTGTCAACCGTGATGGAGAGGTCTTTGAGCAAGCAGGTGAGCAGCCTCTAATATAGATGAGGGCAAGCGTGTTGCCTGCCTTCTGAGTTGGAGGGGATTGGGAAAGGGTGAGGTCAAAAGAGGAGGAGCCATCGTCAGGAAATTTGCTTATCAAGGTGTCAGTGACAGCATGTAATTCAAATGAGGAGATGGACAGGTGAGAAAAGAGAACATCTCCAGTTAGGAGAAATGAGTAGCCCTGTTCCACCACCTTGATGACCCGATGCTCTCGGACTACATAGTCAGATGAAGAGAGAGCAGCTGGAGTAGCCCTGTTCCACCACCGTGATGACCAGATGCTCTCGGACTACATAGTCAGATGAAGAGAGAGCAGCTGGAGTAGCCCTGTTCCACCACCGTGATGACCAGATGCTCTCGGACTACATCGTCAGATGAAGAGAGAGCAGCTGGAGAAGCCCTGTTTCACCACCGTGATGACCAGATGCTCTCGGACTACATAGTCAGATGAAGAGAGAGCAGCTGGAGAAGCCCTGTTCCACCACCGTGATGACCAGATGCTCTCGGACTACATCGTCAGATGAAGAGAGAGCAGCTGGAGTAGCCCTGTTCCACCACCGTGATGACCAGATGCTCTCGGACTACATCGTCAGATGAAGAGAGAGCAGCTGGAGTAGCCCTGTTCCACCACCGTGATGACCAGATGCTCTCGGACTACATAGTCAGATGAAGAGAGAGCAGCTGGAGTAGCCCTGTTCCACCACCGTGATGACCAGATGCTCTCGGACTACATAGTCAGATGAAGAGAGAGCAGCTGGAGTAGCCCTGTTCCACCACCGTGACGACCAGATGCTCTCGGACTACATAGTCAGATGAAGAGAGAGCAGCTGGAGTAGGCCTGTTCCACCACCGTGATGACCAGATGCTCTCGGACTACATAGTCAGATGAAGAGAGAGCAGCTGGAGTAGCCCTGTTCCACCACCGTGATGACCAGATGCTCTCAGACTACATAGTCAGATGAAGAGAGAGCAGCTGGAGTAGCCCTGTTCCACCACCGTGATGACCAGATGCTCTCGGACTACATCGTCAGATGAAGAGAGAGCAGCTGGAGTAGCCCTGTTCCACCACCGTGATGACCAGATGCTCTCGGACTACATCGTCAGATGAAGAGAGAGCAGCTGGAGAAGCCCTGTTCCACCACCGTGATGACCAGATGCTCTCGGACTACATAGTCAGATGAAGAGAGAGCAGCTGGAGTAGCCCTGTTCCACCACCGTGATGACCAGATGCTCTCGGACTACATAGTCAGATGAAGAGAGAGCAGCTGGAGTAGCCCTGTTCCACCACCGTGACGACCAGATGCTCTCGGACTACATAGTCAGATGAAGAGAGAGCAGCTGGAGTAGCCCTGTTCCACCACCGTGATGACCCGATGCTCTCGGACTACATCGTCAGATGAAGAGAGAGCAGCTGGAGAAGCAGTGTTTTCTGGGGTGATCCATGTCTCCATCAGGGCCAAAAAGTCTAGGGACTGAAGGGCAGCCTAGGCTGAGATGAACTCATTGTTCTTGACAGCAGCTCGGCAGTTCCACATGGGGTTGTGCACGCAGGGTACACTAAATTAGAAGGGTTGCAGCCAATCGGTGGGGAGCGTCTATAAACCCTACAGGGAGAGGTGTGAACAGGTATAGAGAACACACACATAAACCCAGCAAAAACAGAAATATCCATTTTTCAGAACCGTCTTTCAAAGATAATTCGTAAAAATCCAAATAACTTCACAGATCTTCATTGTAAAGGGTTTAAACACTGTTTCCCATGCTTGTTCAATGAACCATAAACAATTAATGAACATGCACCTGTGGAACGGTCGTTAAGACACTAACAGCTTACAGGTGGTAGGCAATTAAGGTCACAGTTATGAAAACTTAGGACACTAAAGAGGCCTTTCTACTGACTCTGAAAAACACCAAAAGAAAGATGCCCAGGGTCCCTGCTCATCTGCGTGAACGTGCCTTAGGCATGCTGCAAGGAGGCATGAGGACTGCAGATGGGGCCAGGAGAATAAATTGCAATGTCCATACTGTGAGACGCCCAAGACAGCGCTACAGGGAGACAGCACGGACAGCTGATCGTCCTCGCAGTGGCAGACCACGTGTAACAACACCTGCACAGGATCGGTACATCCGAACATCACACCTGCGGGACAGGAACAGGATGGTAACAACAACTGCCCGAGTTACACCAGGATGCACAATCCCTCCATCAGTGCTCAGACTGTCCGCAATAGGCTGAGAGAGGCTGGAAGACATCCTCCTCCCTCATGTGGTACCCTTCCAGCAGGCTCATCCTGACATGACCCTCCAGCATGACAATGCCACCAGCCATACTGCTCGTTCTGTGCGTGATTTCCTGCAAGACAGGAATGTCAGTGTTCTGCCATGGCCAGCGAAGAGCCCAGATCTCAATCCCCTTGAGCACGTCTGGGACCTGTTGGATTGGAGGGTGAGGGCTAGGGCCACTCCCCCCAGAAATGTCCGGGAACTTGCAAGTGCCTTGGTGGAAGAGTGGGGTAACATCTCACAGCAAGAACTGGCAAATCTGGTGCAGTCCATGAGGAGGAGATGCAATGCAGTACTTAATGCAGCTGGTGGCCAAATCAAATCGAATCAAGTTTATTTTATGTAGCCCTTCGTACATCAGCTAATATCTCGAAGTGCTGTACAGAAACCCAGCCTAAAACCCCAAACAGCAAGCAATGTAGGTGTAGAAACACGGTGGCTAGGAAAAACTCCCTAGAAAGGCCAAAACCTAGGAAGAAACCTAGAGAGGAACCAGGCTACGAGGGGTGGCCAGTCCTCTTCTGGCTGTGCCGGGTGGAGATTATAACAGAACATGGCCAAGATGTTCAAATGTTCATAAATGACCAGCATGGTCAAATAATAATCAGGAGTAAATGTCAGTTGGCTTTTCATAGCCGATCATTAAGAGTATTTCTACCGCTCCTGCGGTCTCTAGGGAGTTGAAAACAGCAGGTCTGGGACAGGTAGCACGTCCGGTGGACAGGTCAGGGTTCCATAGCCGCAGGCAGAACAGTTGAAACTGGAACAGCAGCAAGGCCAGGTGGACTGGGGACAGCAAGGAGTCATCAGGCCAGGTAGTCCTGAAGCATGGTCCTAGGGCTCAGGTCCTCCGAGAGAGAGAAAGAAAGAGAGAAGGAGAGAATTCGAGAGAGCATACACCAGATAGTGACTGTTACTTTTGATTTTGACCCCCCCTTTGTTTAGGGACACATTATTCCACTTCTGTTAGTCACATGTCTGTGGAACTTGTTCAGTTTATGTCACAGCTGTTGAATCTTGTTATGTTCATACAAATATTTACACATGTTAAGTTTACTGAAAATAAACGCAGTTGACAGTGAGAGAACATTTATTTTTTTGCTGAGTTTATTTGACAAAGCTACAAAAGGCCAAAATGAGATCATCTGTAAATAACTAGGTAAAATACAGAAGTGAGAGGGGACCATTCCTCTCTTTCCTTCCTCAAACAACTCCACAGAACAACTCTGCAGAACAACTCTGTAGAACAACTCTGTAGAACAACTCTGTAGAACAACTCTGTAGAACAACTGCAGAACAACTCTGTAGAACAACTCTGTAGAACAACTCTGTAGAACAACTCTGTAGAACAACTCCACAGAACAACTCTGTAGAACAACTCTGTAGAACAACTCTGTAGAACAACTCTGTAGAACAACTCTGTAGAACAACTCCACAGAACAACTCTGTAGAACAACTCTGTAGAACAACTCTGTAGAACAACTCTGTAGAACAACTCTGTAGAACAACTCTGTAGAACAACTCCACAGAACAACTCTGTAGAACAACTCTGTAGAACAACTCTGTAGAACAACTCTGTAGAACAACTCTGTAGAACAACTCTGTAGAACAACTCCACAGAACAACTCTGCAGAACAACTCCGTAGAACAACTCCACAGAACAACTCCGTAGAACAACTCTGTAGAACAACTCTGTAGATCAACTCCGTAGAACAACTCTGTAGAACAACTCTGTAGAACAACTGCAGAACAACTCTGTAGAACAACTCTGTAGAACAACTCCACAGAACAACTCCGTAGAACAACTCTGTAGAACAACTCTGTAGAACAACTCTGTAGAACAACTCCGTAGAACAACTCTGTAGAACAACTCTGTAGATCAACTCCGTAGAACAACTCTGTAGAACAACTCTGTAGAACAACTCTGTAGAACAACTCTGTAGAACAACCCCGCAGAACAACTCTGTAGAACAACTCTGTAGAACAACTCTGTAGAACAACTCTGTAGAACAACTGCAGAACAACTCTGTAGAACAACTGCAGAACAACTCTGTAGAACAACTCTGTAGAACAACTCTGTAGAACAACTCTGTAGAACAACTCTGTAGAACAACTGCAGAACAACTCTGTAGAACAACTCTGTAGAACAACTGCAGAACAACTCTGTAGAACAACTCTGTAGAACAACTGCAGAACAACTCTGTAGAACAACTGCAGAACAACTCTGTAGAACAACTCTGTAGAACAACTCTGTAGAACAACTGCAGAACAACTCCACAGAACAACTCCACAGAACAACTCTGTAGAACAACTGCAGAACAACTCTGTAGAACAACTCCACAGAACAACTCCACAGAACAACTCTGTAGAACAACTGCAGAACAACTCTGTAGAACAACTCTGTAGAACAACTGCAGAACAACTCTGTAGAACAACTCTGTAGAACAACTCTGCAGAACAACTCTGTAGAACAACTCTGTAGAACAACTCCACAGATCAACTCTGTAGAACAACTCTGTAGAACAACTCCACAGAACAACTCCACAGAACAACTCTGTAGAACGGTCTTTATTTCGGCGACGGTCTTAGTTCTCGCTGTAATAGCTACTGTAAATCGGACAGTGCAGTTAGATTAACAAGAATCTAAGCTTTCAACCGATATAAGACACTTGTATGTACCTAAATGTTTAATATCCATAATTTTTATGATTTATTTACTTGAATTGCGCGCCCTCCAGTTTCACCGGAAGTTAGCGGGACGCCTAGCCCTAAAATGGCCATGTGTTAATTGATGATTACAGACGTTCCAATATGTGTTCCATCTCCTCCACTTCAAACGTGATGAATTCCCTGTCCAGACACTGAAGCAGGTAATGAAATGGGGAAAACATGAGAATTAAATGGGAATGCCCTATGGACCCAGGTCAACAGTGGTGCACTATTTAGGGAATAGGGTGCCATTTGGGACGCAGCCCTTATTCTTCATGCTGCCAGCCTGTATTCTCCATCTCAGGGTAATGCAGAAAACACCGGGTCCTTACCCTGCTCCAAGGAGAGAGGAGAGGCGATAGAGGAGAAAGCAGAGAGGAGAGGAGAGAGCCTGTTTATCTAGCAGACTGAACGGAGAGAGAGGGGAGAGAGGAGGAACCAGAGAGGAGAGAGAGAGGAGAGAGCCTGTTAATCTACCAGACAACCCACAGCTCTAAGAGCCTGTTAATCTAGCAGATGGAACAGAGAGATACCAGGCTGAAAAGGTGTGTGTCTCTCAGCAGACTGTTAGTCTTGTCTCTGCTGTGGTGGATTAATGTGTTATCATGTCTATCTCGCTCTTCCTCGACACATGACCCTGCTGTCTGTTTACCCACACTGCACTGCTGCTGCTGCCTTCAGGACAGACTGGAATGGAACACACACTCAGGGGAGGGAGCAGCCTCAACCTGCACTCTCTCCAGATGAGGGGTTTGTCTGTCTAAATGTTTTGATTAAAAGGCTGTTACTATTTTGCTAGTCACAATGTCTTTGTAATGGTGTGGGTTGGCTGCTGTGCTGACGGATGGCAAGGTGGCCGCTCCCTGTTTGTAGTGAACAGAGGAGAGAGAGAGAAGCTGTCATCACCCTGCTACAGTCGCCCTCAGAGAGAGAGAAGGAGTGAGAGGAGGGAGAGAAGGAGGGAGAGAAGGGGCGAGGGAAGGAGGGAGAGAAGGAGGGAGAGAAGGGGCGAGAGAAGGGGGGAGAGAAGGAGGGAGAGGAGGGAGAGAAGGAGAGAGAGAAGGGGCAAGGGAAGGAGGGAGAGAAGGAGGGAGAGAAGGGGCGAGAGAAGGGGGGAGAGAAGGAGGGAGAGGAGGGAGAGAAGGAGAGAGAGAAGGGGCAAGGGAAGGAGGGAGAGATGGAGGGAGAGAAGGGGCGAGAGAAGGGGGGAGAGAAGGAGGGAGAGAAGGAGGGAGGGAAGGAGGGAGAGAAGGAGAGAGAGAAGGGGCGAGGGAAGGAGGGAGAGATGGAGGGAGAGAAGGGGCGAGGGAAGGAGGGAGAGAAGGAGGGAGGGAAGGAAGGAGGGAGAGAAGGAGGGAGAGAAGGAGGAGGGGAGGAGGGAGGGAAGGAGGGAAAGAAGGGGGGAGAGAAGGAGAGAGAGAAGGAGGGAAAGAAGGGGGGAGAGAAGGGGCGAGGGAAGGAGGGAGAGAAGGAGGGAGAGAAGGGGCGAGGGAAGAAGAGAGAGAAGGGGGAGGAGGAACAACAGCATGTGAGAGAGGAGTGGGGAGAGAAAGAGAGGGAGGAAGAGAGAGAAGGGGGAGGAGGAACAACAGCATGTGAGAGAGGAGTGGGGAGAGAAAGAGAGGGAGGAAGAGAGAGAAGGGGGAGGAGGAACAACAGCATGTGAGAGAGGAGTGGGGAGAGAAAGAGAGGGAGGAAGAGAGAGAAGGGGGAGGAGGAACAACAGCATGTGAGAGAGGAGTGGGGAGAGAAAGAGAGGGAGGAAGAGAGAGAAGGGGGAGGAGGAACAACAGCATGTGAGAGAGGAGTGGGGAGAGAAAGAGAGGGAGGAAGAGAGAGAAGGGGGAGGAGGAACAACAGCATGTGAGAGAGGAGTGGGGAGAGAAAGAGAGGGAGGAAGAGAGAGAAGGGGGAGGAGGAACAACAGCATGTGAGAGAGGAGTGGGGAGAGAAAGAGAGGGAGGAAGAGAGAGAAGGGGGAGGAGGAACAACAGCATGTGAGAGAGGAGTGGGGAGAGAAAGAGAGGGAGGAAGAGAGAGAAGGGGGAGGAGGAACAACAGCATGTGAGAGAGGAGTGGGGAGAGAAAGAGAGGGAGGAAGAGAGAGAAGGGGGAGGAGGAACAACAGCATGTGAGAGAGGAGTGGGGAGAGAAAGAGAGGGAGGAAGAGAGAGAAGGGGGAGGAGGAACAACAGCATGTGAGAGAGGAGTGGGGAGAGAAAGAGAGGGAGGAAGAGAGAGAAGGGGGAGGAGGAACAACAGCATGTGAGAGAGGAGTGGGGAGAGAAAGAGAGGGAGGAAGAGAGAGAAGGGGGAGGAGGAACAACAGCATGTGAGAGAGGAGTGGGGAGAGAAAGAGAGGGAGGAAGAGAGAGAAGGGGGAGGAGGAACAACAGCATGTGAGAGAGGAGTAGGGAGAGAAAGAGAGGGAGGAAGAGAGAGAAGGGGGAGGAGGAACAACAAGGAACACGTGCATCAGAGGTCAGAGGTCAGTGTAGCAACTCACCTCACCCTTCCTATCCCCTCCATTTCCCCCTTCAAATCCCCCTCCATATTCCCCCCCCTTATCCCCCCTCCATATTCCCCCTCCATATTCCCCCTCCCCATATGCCCCCTCCATATTCCCTCTATATCCCCCTCCATATCCCCCCATTCCTCCCTCCATATCACCCCTACATAGTCCCCCTCTATATCCCCCTCCATAGTCCCCCTCTATATCCCCCTCCATATCCCCTCCATATCCCCCTCCATATCCCCCCTCCATATCCCCCTCCGTATCCCCCTCCATATCCCCCTCACCCCTCCATATCCCACCTCACCCCTCCATATCCCCCTCACCCCTCCATATCCCCCTCACCCCTCTGGGTGACTGGGTTGGGGCTGGGGTATAGAGCTGGGGTAGAGCCTCAGTTGGGGTAGAGGCTGGGTTGGGATTGGGTCTGGGGAAGAGGCTGGGTTGGGGCTGGGGTATAGGGCTGAGGTAGAGCCTCAGTTGGGGTAGAGGGCTGGGTTGAAGTTGGGGTAGTAACTGGGTTGTGGTTGGGGTAGAGGCTGGGTTGGGATTGGGGTAGAGGCTGGGTTGGGATTGGGGTAGAGGCTGGGTTGGGGTAGAGGCTGGGTTGGGATTGGAGTAGAGGCTGGGTTGGGGTAGAGGCTGGGTTGTGGTTGGGGTAGAGGCTGGGTTGGGATTGGGGTAGAGGCTGGGTTGGGGTTGGGGTAGAGGCTGGGTTGGGGTTGGGGTAGAGGCTGGGTTGGGATTGGAGTAGAGGCTGGGTTGGGGCTGGGGTAGAGGCTGGGTTGGGGTAGAGGCTGGGTTGGGGTTGGGGTAGAGACTAGAGTTGTGGTTGGGGTAGAGGCTGGGTTGGGGTAGAGGCTGGGTTGGGGCTGGGGTAGAGACTAGAGTTGTGGTTGGGGTAGAGGCTGGGTTGGGGCTGGGGTAGAGGCTTGGGTTGTGGTAGAGGCTGGGTTGGGGTTGGGGTAGAGACTAGAGTTGTGGTTGGGGTAGAGGCTGGGTTGGGGTAGAGGCTGGGTTGGGGCTGGGGTAGAGACTAGAGTTGTGGTTGGGGTAAAGGATGGGTTGGGGTTGGGGTAGAGGCTGGGTTGGGGTTGGGGTAGAGGCTGGGTTGGGGTTGGGGTAGAGACTAGAGTTGTGGTTGGGGTAAAGGATGGGTTGGGGTTGGGGTAGAGGATGGGTTGGGGTAGAGACTGGGTTGGGGTAGAGGCTGGACTGGGGTTGGGGTAGAGGCTGAGTTGGGGTTGGGGTAGAGGCTGGGTTGGGGTAGAGGCTGGGTAGGGGTAGAGGCTGGGTAGGGGTAGAGGCTGGGTTGGGGTAGAGACTGGGTAGGGGTAGAGGCTGGGTAGGGGTAGAGGCTGGGTTGGGGTAGAGGCTGGGTAGGGGTAGAGGCTGGGTAGGGGTAGAGGCTGGGTTGGGGTAGAGGCTGGGTAGGGGTAGAGGCTGGGTTGGGGTAGAGGCTGGGTAGGGGTAGAGGCTGGGTAGGGGTAGAGGCTGGGTTGGGGTAGAGACTAAGGTTGTGGTTGAGACTGTGTTGTTGGGGTAGAGGCTGGGCTGGGTTGGGGTAGAGACTGGGTTGGGGTAGAGGCTGGGCTGGGTTGGGGTAGAGGCTGGGTTGTTGGGGTAGAGGCTGGGTTGTTGGGGTAGAGGCTGGGCTGGGTTGGGGTAGAGGCTGGGTTGAGATGGAGGTTGGGGTACAGTGATGGGCCTCAGCTGTAGCTCCATGGTTAAATGCTCCAGGCCGTCAGGCTGGGATAGAGGGCTGGGCCTCAGCTGTAGCTCCATGGTTAAATGCTCCAGTGAATCTGGCGTCCCTAGACATGATGAACACTTTCACAGCCCTTTGTAATAGGACGGCTGTTACTGCGGTTGCTATGCATCGTGTTGGACGGCAACGACGGAAGATGACGGAAGATCATAAATCTACAACAACAAAAGGAATAAAAGAGACATCACTCTGGAGAGAGGGAGAGAGAGAGAGAGACAGACAGAGAGAGAGAGAGAGAGACAGAGAGAGAAAGGAGGAAGAGAGAGAGAAGGGGGTTGGGTGGGGGGAGAGGGAGTTGGAGAGAGAGATATTGATGGAGGGAGAGAGAGGGGGGCTAGAGAAAGAGAGAAAGGAGGAAGAGAGAGAGAGATATTGGTGGAAGGAGAGAGAGAGAGGGGGGCTAGAGAGAGAGAGAAAGGAGGAAGAGAGAGAGAAGGGGGTTGGGTGGGGGGAGAGGGAGTTGGAGAGAGAGAGATATTGATGGAGGGAGAGAGAGAGAGGGGGGCTAGAGAGAGAGAGAAAGGAGGAAGAGAGAGAGATATATTGATGGAAGGAGAGAGAGAGAGGGGGGCTAGAGAGAGAGAGAAAGGAGGAAGAGAGAGAGAGAGGAGGGTTGGGTGGGGAGAGAGGGATGAGGGAGTAACACAGTAAAGATGAGAATGGCAGGCCTGAACAGAACAGAACACTCAGCCTTTCCACTGAGTTTCCAATGACTGGAACAGCAGAGGTCACTTCTTAGAGATTCCTTTGTTGGGCTTGTTTTGTTCCAAGTTCCCAAAGTCACATCAGAACCTTTTAGCTGGTCTGATCTGGTCTCCATAATGGCCAGGGATACCTATCAACAACTATTACACAAAGAACAATCATTTTAGTCTGAGGTTACACAAAGAACAACATTTTAGGCTGAGAGTAACACAAAGTAACATTTTCAGTTGCAGTTGCAGGTGTGACATCACTTCAAGCAACTTTGCTGATACATGGAGCAACGTAATTAAATTGCAAAAGCTAGACATGAGGGATAGAATGATTGTTCTTCCACAACTGTATAGGAGCGGAAACACACCTGTATAGATGAATTACCAGAACCCAGTTCATCTTAGATGGAGGACTGGACAGGAAATGGTTGGGAAGCCGTTTGAAGATGTGTCTCAAAGGTTCCTGGGCTCTGGTCAAAGGTCGTGGACTTTAAAGGGAACAGTGAACCTTTTGGGAGTTAGCTTGAATGAGTAGCAGTGACCACGTTTACATGCCCACAGTATTCAACATAATAGTTCATATTCCCCTTAAGGTCTTAATTCAGAATAAGCTGTTTACATGTACCTTTCATATCCTGCTCACGAGTATCCCTGTATCCATGTATAAACCCAATAGTCGTAATTTGATCAGGGACGGCCGAAAGATTTTTTGACATGGGGTGCAGGACAAAAAAGTTTTAAACCTCATTTCGATATAATTTGTGACATTTTGAAGGCTATTTGTAGGTCAACTTGTCTGTAATTAGATACACACAACTTCTCTTCTGTCAGTCGTTCATGCTCTAGAATACTACATTAAGGCTTGCTCACCAGAATACTGTCATGAATTGAATGAATCAAAAAATCTACTTGTTGTTATTTCTGCTTCTCTCGCAGAGGCAGACGTTTAGGGACCAGAGAGATTCTCTGAGCAAAACTTCCAAATGACAACAGTTTGTTGATTGGCCCAGCCAATCAGAATGAGTTTTTCTCCACAAATGGACTTTATTACAGACAGAAATACTCCTCAGTTTCATCAGACGTCCGGGTGGCTGGTCTCAGATGATCCCGCAGGTGAAGAAGCCGGATGTGGAGGTCCTGAGCTGCCGTGGTTACACGTGGTCTGCGGTTGTGAGGCCGGTTGAACGTACTGCCAAATTCTCTAAAACAACGTTGGAGCCGGCTTATGGTAGAGAAATTCATATTAAATTATCTGGCAACAGCTCTGGTGGACATTCCTGCAGTCAGCATGCCAATTACACGCTCCTTCAAAACTTGAGACATCTGTGGCATTGTGTTGTCTGACAAAATTGCACATTGTAGAGTGGAATTTTATTTTCCCCAGCATAAGGTGTAATGATAATGCTGTTTAATCAGCTTCTTGATATGCTACACCTGTCATGTGGATGGATTATCTTGGCAAAGGAGAAATGCTCACTAACAGGGATGTAAACTAATTTGTGCCAAAATTTGAGAGAAATACGTTTTTTTGTGCGTATGGAACATTTCTGTTATCTTTTATTTCAGCTCATGAAACATGGGACCAACACTTTACATGTTGCGTTTACATTTTTGTTCAGTATATACAGTACCAGTCAAAAGTTTGTATACACCTACTCATTCAAGGGTTTTTCTTTATTTTTACTATTTTCTACATTGTAGAATAATAGTGAAGACATCAACACTATTAAATAACACATATGGAATCATGTAGTAACCAAAAAAGTGTTAAACAAATCAAAATACAGTATCTGTGTCACGACTTCCACCGAAGGTGGCTCCTCTCCCTGTTCGGGCGGCGCTCGGCGGTCGTCGTCGCCGGCCTACTAGCTGCCACCGATCCCTTTTCTTTTTCGTTTGGTTTTGTCTGTCTTGTGTTCACCTGTGTCTAGTTTAAGCTAATCAGTGGTTTTTAGGTTCCGCTAGGTTTTGTGCGGGATTGTTTGTGTTACTGTCGTTGGCTTGGGTTGTGTTTTTCCCTGTTAAGCAGGTTTATTTTCACGGGACTATTTTTCCCGCACGTTAGTTTAGTAGAGGAGTGTGTTCCTCCGTTTTCGACTAGCGTTCCTGTTTTCTTGTGGCTACTGTTGTGGTCCTGTACCTGTTGTTTTGGTGGACCAGTAAATAAAACGCCCTTCTTGGAATTCTTGCTCTCCTGCGCCTGACACCCACCTCTCCTAGGGAGATTCTGACAATATGTTATATTTTACATTCTTCAAAGTAGCCACCTTTTACCTTGATGACACTATGTGTGATTTCATAGTTTTGATGTCTTCACTATTACTCTAAAATGTAGAAAATAGTAAAATAAAGAAAAACCCTTGAAAGAGTAGGTGTGTCCTAAACTTTTCACTAGTACTGTACATTATGGTGATCCTGTTGTGATACTATGGTGATAAACTGAACACGGCAGAACACGAACAACGACAGTAAAGTCATTTACATGCCACAGTATCCAGTCTAATATCAGCATATCCTAAGCATCTTATTCGGGATTCTTAAAACTCTGACAGGAGCTTATTCGGGTTATTATAAACGGAATATGATGTTTATATGCGTCAACTCAAAAACAGAACACTAGAGCACCACAAGTAATAACGGGATACTGGTGTGCATGTAAACGTGGTCAGTGATAAGGGGAGTTCAGCTGCTCGGGTCTTTGGGTTAAGTTTGGTCCTGCAGCGCCCACTGCTGGTGACCAGGTGTAACATCTACACATGGTGGATACGATAGGCTCGTGTTGTTTCTTTTTTACTATTGTTCAACAAATGTGGACTCAGCTTGGTTTTAAGTGGTCACAGAGCTACGGTGACATAACCATGCCCAAGCCCAATAAAGCATGGTCACCTCCTAAATGGCACTCTATTCCCTTTACAGTGCACTACTTTTGACCACTATGGGCCCTATGAGGTCTGGTCAAAGGTTGTGCACTACATAGGGAATAGGGTGCCATTTGGGACTGGGCCATGAATTCTGTAGGAGAGCCATCACTGTTTCCATGAGTAATCATGTAACATATGAACAGAACAGATCGCTAGCTGTCCAACAGTAACATGTAACATATGAACAGAACAGAGCGCTAGCTGTCCAACAGTAACATGTAACATATGAACAGAACAGAGCGCTAGCTGTCCAACAGTAACATGTAAACATATGAACAGAACAGATCGCTAGCTGTCCAACAGTAACATGTAACATATGAACAGAACACAGCGCTAGCTGTCCAACAGTAACATGTAACATATGAACAGAACAGATCGCTAGCTGTCCAACAGTAACATGTAACATATGAACAGAACAGAGCGCTAGCTGTCCAACAGTAACATGTAACATATGAACAGAACAGATCGCTAGCTGTCCAACAGTAACATGTAACATATGAACAGAACAGATCGCTAGCTGTCCAACAGTAACATGTAACATATGAACAGAACAGAGCGCTAGCTGTCCAACAGTAACATGTAACATATGAACAGAACAGAGCGCTAGCTGTCCAACAGTAACATGTAACATATGAACAGAACAGAGCGCTAGCTGTCCAACAGAAATGTAACATATGAACAGAACAGAGCGCTAGCTGTCCAACAGTAACATGTACATATGAACAGAGCACAGCGCTAGCTGTCCAACAGTAACATGTAACATATGAACAGAACAGAGCGCTGGCTGTCCAACAGTAATATGTAACATATGAACAGAACAGAACAGAGCGCTAGCTGTCCAACAGTAACATGTAACATATGAACAGAACAGAGCAGAGCGCTAGCTGTCCAACAGTAACATGTAACATATGAACAGAGCAGATCGCTAGCTGTCCAACAGTAACATGTAACATATGAACAGAACAGATCGCTAGCTGTCCAACAGTAACATGTAACATATGAACAGAACAGAGCGCTAGCTGTCCAACAGTAACATGTAACATATGAACAGAGCAGAGCGCTAGCTGTCCAACAGTAACATGTAACATATGAACAGAACAGATCGCTAGCTGTCCAACAGTAACATGTAACATATGAACAGAACAGATCGCTAGCTGTCCAAAAGTAACATGTAACATATGAACAGAACAGAGCGCTAGCTGTCCAACAGTAACATGTAACATATGAACAGAACAGAGCGCTAGCTGTCCAACAGTAACATGTAACATATGAACAGAACAGATCGCTAGCTGTCCAACAGTAACATGTAACATATGAACAGAACAGATCGCTAGCTGTCCAACAGTAATATGTAACATATGAACAGAACAGATCGCTAGCTGTCCAACAGTAACATGTAACATATGAACAGAACAGAGCGCTAGCTGTCCAACAGTAACATGTAACATATGAACAGAGCACAGCGCTAGCTGTCCAACAGTAACATGTAACATATGAACAGAACAGAGCGCTGGCTGTCCAACAGTAATATGTAACATATGAACAGAACAGAACAGAGCGCTAGCTGTCCAACAGTAACATGTAACATATGAACAGAACAGAGCAGAGCGCTAGCTGTCCAACAGTAACATGTAACATATGAACAGAGCAGAGCGCTAGCTGTCCAACAGTAACATGTAACATATGAACAGAACAGATCGCTAGCTGTCCAACAGTAACATGTAACATATGAACAGAACAGAGCGCTAGCTGTCCAACAGTAACATGTAACATATGAACAGAGCAGAGCGCTAGCTGTCCAACAGTAACATGTAACATATGAACAGAACAGAGCGCTAGCTGTCCAACAGTAACATGTAACATATGAACAGAGCAGAGCGCTAGCTGTCCAACAGTAACATGTAACATATGAACAGAACAGAGCGCTAGCTGTCCAACAGTAACATGTAACATATGAACAGAACAGATCGCTAGCTGTCCAACAGTAACATGTAAAATATGAACAGAACAGATCGCTAGCTGTCCAACAGTAACATGTAACATATGAACAGAACAGAGCGCTAGCTGTCCAACAGTAACATGTAACATATGAACAGAGCAGAGCGCTAGCTGTCCAACAGTAACATGTAACATATGAACAGAACAGAGCGCTAGCTGTCCAACAGTAACATGTAACATATGAACAGAACAGAGCGCTAGCTGTCCAACAGTAACATGTAACATATGAACAGAGCAGAGCGCTAGCTGTCCAACAGTAACATGTAACATATGAACAGAACAGAGCGCTAGCTGTCCAACAGTAACATGTAACATATGAACAGAACAGATCGCTAGCTGTCCAACAGTAACATGTAACATATGAGCAGAACAGAGCGCTAGCTGTCCAACAGTAACATGTAACATATGAACAGAACAGAGCGCTAGCTGTCCAACAGTAACATGTAACATATGAACAGAACAGAGCGCTAGCTGTCCAACAGTAACATGTAACATATGAACAGAACAGAGCGCTAGCTGTCCAACAGTAACATGTAACATATGAACAGAACAGAGCGCTAGCTGTCCAACAGTAACATGTAACATATGAACAGAGCAGAGCGCTAGCTGTCCAACAGTAACATGTAACATATGAACAGAACAGAGCGCTAGCTGTCCAACAGTAACATGTAACATATGAACAGAACAGAGCGCTAGCTGTCCAACAGTAACATGTAACATATGAATAGAACAGAACACTAGCTGTCCAACAGTAACATGTAACATATGAACAGAACAGAGCGCTAGCTGTCCAACAGTAACATGTAACATATGAACAGAACAGAGCGCTAGCTGTCCAACAGTAACATGTAACATATGAACAGAACAGATCGCTAGCTGTCCAACAGTAACATGTAACATATGAACAGAACAGATCGCTAGCTGTCCAACAGTAACATGTAACATATGAACAGAGCAGAGCGCTAGCTGTCCAACAGTAACATGTAACATATGAACAGAACAGAGCGCTAGCTGTCCAACAGTAACATGTAACATATGAACAGAACAGAGCGCTAGCTGTCCAACAGTAACATGTAACATATGAACAGAACAGAGCGCTAGCTGTCCAACAGTAACATGTAACATATGAACAGAACAGAGCGCTAGCTGTCCAACAGTAACATGTAACATATGAACAGAACAGAGCGCTAGCTGTCCAACAGTAACATGTAACATATGAACAGAACAGATCGCTAGCTGTCCAACAGTAACATGTAACATATGAACAGAACAGAGCGCTAGCTGTCCAACAGTAACATGTAACATATGAACAGAACAGAGCGCTAGCTGTCCAACAGTAACATGTAACATATGAACAGAACAGAGCGCTAGCTGTCCAACAGTAACATGTAACATATGAACAGAACAGATCGCTAGCTGTCCAACAGTAACATATGAACAGAACAGAGCGCTAGCTGTCCAACAGTAACATGTAACATATGAACAGAACAGATCGCTAGCTGTCCAACAGTAACATGTAACATATGAACAGAACAGAGCGCTAGCTGTCCAACAGTAACATGTAACATATGAACAGAACAGAGCGCTAGCTGTCCAACAGTAACATGTAACATATGAACAGAACAGATCGCTAGCTGTCCAACAGTAACATGTAACATATGAACAGAACAGATCGCTAGCTGTCCAACAGTAACATGTAACATATGAACAGAACAGAGCGCTAGCTGTCCAACAGTAACATGTAACATATGAACAGAACAGATCGCTAGCTGTCCAACAGTAACATGTAACATATGAACAGAACAGATCGCTAGCTGTCCAACAGTAACATGTAACATATGAACAGAACAGAGCGCTAGCTGTCCAACAGTAACATGTAACATATGAACAGAGCACAGCGCTAGCTGTCCAACAGTAACATGTAACATATGAACAGAACAGAGCGCTGGCTGTCCAACAGTAATATGTAACATATGAACAGAACAGAACAGAGCGCTAGCTGTCCAACAGTAACATGTAACATATGAACAGAACAGATCGCTAGCTGTCCAACAGTAACATGTAACATATGAACAGAACAGAACAGAGCGCTGGCTGTCCAACAGTAACATGTAACATATGAACAGAACAGATCGCTAGCTGTCCAACAGTAACATGTAACATATGAACAGAACAGAACAGAGCGCTGGCTGTCCAACAGTAACATGTAACATATGAACAGAACAGAGCGCTAGCTGTCCAACAGTAACATGTAACATATGAACAGAACAGAACAGAGCGCTAGCTGTCCAACAGTAACATGTAACATATGAACAGAACAGAACACTAGCTGTCCAACAGTAACATGTAACATATGAACAGAACAGATCGCTAGCTGTCCAACAGTAACATGTAACATATGAACAGAACAGAGCGCTAGCTGTCCAACAGTAACATGTAACATATGAACAGAACAGATCGCTAGCTATCCAACAGTAACATGTAACATATGAACAGAACAGAGCGCTAGCTGTCCAACAGTAACATGTAACATATGAACAGAACAGAGCGCTAGCTGTCCAACAGTAACATGTAACATATGAACAGAACAGATCGCTAGCTATCCAACAGTAACATGTAACATATGAACAGAACAGAGCGCTAGCTGTCCAACAGTAACATGTAACATATGAACAGAACAGAGCGCTAGCTGTCCAACAGTAACATGTAACATATGAACAGAACAGATCGCTAGCTGTCCAACAGTAACATGTAACATATGAACAGAACAGAGCGCTAGCTGTCCAACAGTAACATGTAACATATGAACAGAACAGAGCGCTAGCTGTCCAACAGTAACATGTAACATATGAACAGAACAGAGCAGAGCGCTAGCTGTCCAACAGTAACATGTAACATATGAACAGAACAGAACAGAGCGCTAGCTGTCCAACAGTAACATGTAACATATGAACAGAACAGATCGCTAGCTGTCCAACAGTAACATGTAACATATGAACAGAACAGAGCGCTAGCTGTCCAACAGTAACATGTAACATATGAACAGAACAGATCGCTAGCTGTCCAACAGTAACATGTAACATATGAACAGAACAGATCGCTAGCTGTCCAACAGTAACATGTAACATATGAACAGAACAGATCGCTAGCTGTCCAACAGTAACATGTAACATATGAACAGAACAGAGCGCTAGCTGTCCAACAGTAACATGTAACATATGAACAGAACAGAGCGCTAGCTGTCCAACAGTAACATGTAACATATGAACAGAACAGATCGCTAGCTGTCCAACACATTTTTTAAATTGTTTTTAAATATTGAACCTTTATTTAACTACTCAAGTCAGTTAAAAACAAATTCTTATTTACAATGACGCCCTACCAAAAGGTAAAAGGCCCCCTGACTAAACACACATCACGATAAGAGAGACAACACAACACTACATAAAGAGAGACCTAAGACAACAACATGACAGCAACACGTGACAACACAGCTTGGTAGCAACACAGCATGGTAGCAACACAACATGACAACAACATGGTAGCAACACAACATGGCAGAAACACAACATGGTAGCAGCACAAAATAGGGTACAAACATTATCGGACACAGACAACAGCACAAAGGGCAAGAAGGTAGAGACAACAATACAACATACAAAGCAGCCACAACTGTCAGTAAGAGTTTCCATGATTGAGTCTTTGAATGAAGAGATTGAGATAAAACTGTCCAGTTTGAGTGTTGGTTGTAGCTCGTTCCAGTCGCTAGCTGCAGCAAACTGAAAAGACGAGCGACCCAGGGAGGTGTGTGCTTTAGGGATTATAAAAACCTCTCTGGGATAGGGGGCAGTATTTTCACGTCCAGATGAAAAGCATGCCCAAAGTAAACTGCCTGCTACTCAGGCCTAGAAGCTAGGATATGCATATAATTAGTAGTAGTTAGTCATTTGGATAGAAAACACTCTGGAGATTCTAAAACTGTTAGAATAATGTCTGTGAGTATAACAGAACTGATTTGGATTTGGCGAAACCACGAGCACAATCCATCCAGGGAAAATACATTTTGAGGTCACTGTGTTTTCCAAGGGTTTTCTATGGGAGACCTGATTTATTAGGGCCCAGATTGGAGTTCCTATGGCTTCCACTAGATGTCAACAGTCTTTAGAAATTGTTCAATGTTTTTCTTTTGAGAAGTGAAGAAGTAGGGCTGTTCTTTGTAGGTGTCACTCTGAAGGGCTTTAGTCTTTTGTTGCGCGTGAACTGGAGCGCGCTTCACATTGTTTTATTCGGTATTAGAAACAGTTTATTCCGTCTTAAATTTTTATAATTTATTTACATTTTAGGATACCTGAGGTTGGATTAGGAACATTGTTTGAAATGTTTGGACCAAGTCTACAGGTAACTTATTAGATACTTTGTAGTCATGTGTAACATGACATAGAAACACATAACATAGAATGCCCACCCCAACTCACGCCCTGACCAACTAAACACATACAAAAACAAGAGAAAACAGGTCAGGGACGTGACATCATGTTGGAACCGGTGTATTTTCTGAATCAAACGCGCCAAATAAATTGACATTTTGGGGATATAAAGAAGGAATTTATCGAACAAAATGACCATTCATTCTGTCACTGAGACATTTGAGTTTGCAAAAAGAAGAAGATCTTCAAAGGTAAGGCATTTATTATATGGCTATTTCTGACTTTTGTGTCGCACCTGCCTGGTTGAAAAATGATTTTCATGTGTTTGTATGCAAGGCGCTGTCCGCAGATAATCGCATGGTCTGCTTTCGCCGTAGAGCCTTTTTGAAATCTGACACAGCGGATTAACAAGAAGTTAAGCTATATTTTTGATGTATTACACTTATATTTTCGTGAATGTTGAATATTGATATTCCTGTAGTTTTAGTTTGGCGCTCTACAATTTCACTGTCAAATCAATCCCGCTAATGGGATTCGAGCGGGATTCACGCTTAAGGGATCCAAAAGAGGTTAACAGAATGTGACTGGCAGAATGGGCGATCTATGTGGAGGATGAGGGCTGCAGTAGATATCTCAGATAGGGGGGAGTGAGGCCTAAGAGGGTTTTACAAATAAACATGAACCAGTGGGTCTTCGAACAGGTATACAGAGATGACCAGTTTATAGAGGAGCATAGAGTGCAGTGATGTGTCCTATAAGGAGCATTGGTGGCAAATCAGATGGCTGAATGGTGAAGAACATCTAGCCGCTCGAGAGCACCCTTACCTGCCGATCTATAAATTACGTCTCTGTAATCTAGCATGGGTAGGATGGTCATCTGAATCAGGGTTAGTTTGGCAGCTGGGGTGAAAGAGGAGCGATTACGATAGAGGAAAACCAAGTCTAGATTTAACTTTAGCCTGCAGCTTTGATATGTGCTGAGAGAAGGACAGTCTTCCATCTAGCCATACTCCCAAGTAATTGTATGAGGTGACTACCTCAAGCTCTAAACCCTCAGAGGTAGTAATCACACCGGTGGGGAGAGGGGCATTCTTCTTACCAAACCACATGAACTTTGTTTTGGAGGTGTTCAGAACACGGTTAAGGGTAGAGAAAGCTTGTTGGACACTAAGAAAGCTTTGTTTTAGAGCGTTTAACACAAAATCCGGGGAGGGGCCAGCTGAGTATAAGACTATATCATCTGCATATAAATGGATGAGAGCGCTTCCTACTGCCTGAGCTATGTTGTTGATGTAAATTGAGAAGAGTGTGGCACCTAGGATTGAGCCTTGGGGTACTCCCTTGGTGACAGGCAATGGCTGAGACAGCAGATATTCTGACTTTATACACTGCACTCTTTGAGAGGTAGTTAGCAAACCAGGCCAAAGACCCCTCAGAGACACCAATACTCCTTAGCCGGCACACAAGAATGGAATGGTCTACCGTATCAAAAGCTTTGGCCAAGTCAATAAAAATAGCAGCACAACATTGCTTAGAATCAAGGGCGAAGGTGACATCCTTGAGGACCTTTAAGGTTGCAGTGACACATCCATAACCTGAGCGGAAACCAGATTGCATACCAGAGAGAATACTATAGACATCAAGAAAGCCAGTCAGTTGATTATTGACACGTTTTTCCAACACTTTTGATAAACAGGACAAAATAGAAATAGGCCTATAACAGTTAGGATCAGCTTGATCTCCCCCTTTAAATAAAGGACGAACTGTGGCTGCCTTCCAAGCAATGGGAACCTCTCCAGACAGGAGAGACAGGTTAACAAGGTCAGAGATAGGCTTGGCGATGATAGGGGCAGCAACCTTAAAAAAGAAAGGGTCTAAACCATCTGACCTAGATGGTTTTTTGGGGGTCAAGTTTCAGGAGCTCCAGGAGTTTCAGGAGCTGTGTAGCGAGGTAGGGGAAAAAGAGGGAGGAGCATCAGGGATAGTCACATTAGAAGGGGTGGGAGATGAGGAACTGTTAGACGGGCAAGGAGGCAGGGCTGAGTCAAATAGGAATCTTGACTTAATGAAGTGGTGATTAAAGAGCTCAGCCATGTGCTTCTTGTCAGTAACAACCACATCATCAACATTAAGGGACATGGGCAGCTGTGAGGAGGGTTTATTCTCCAGGTCTTTAACCGTTTTCCAGAACTTCTTATGGTTAGACCCACAGAGAGAGAACTGCTCCTTAAAGTAACTAACTTTGGCCTTCCGGATAGCCTGAGTACACTGATTTCTCATTTGCCTGAACAAGAGCCAGTCAGCCTGAGTATGTGTGTGCCGAGCCTTTCGCCAAATGCAATTCTTGAGGTGGAGTAACACTGCAAGAACGCGGTCGAACCAGGAACCTGTTTTTAATTGTAATTTTCTTTATGGGGACGTGTTTGTTAACAATACCACTGAAAATATAAAAAAAGAAGGTCCAAGCGTCTTCGACAGAGGGGATCAAGCTGATTCTATACCATTTTACAGAGGCCAGATCATGAAGGAAGGCTTGCTCATTAAAGTTTTTTAGCAAGCCTCTATGACAAATCAGGACAGATCGTTTCACTGAGCAACCATTACAAACACAGGCTGTAAAACAGTGATCACTAAGGTCATTAGAGAAAACACCAGACTGATACCTGTCAGGATTATTTGTGAGGATAACATCGAGGAGAGTAGCCTTTTCCTGGTGTTTGGAGTCATACCTTGTGGGATTGGTAATAATCTGAGAAAGATTGAGGGAGTTCCATTGCTTTAGGACACGGTCAGGTGGTTTAAGCATGTCCCAGTTTAGGTCACCTAGCAGGACAAATTCAGACTTAGTGTAAGGGGCCTGGAGAGAGTTTAGGGCAGGTAGGGTACAGGCCTGTGCTGATGGAGGACGATAACACCCAGCAACAGTCAACAAAGAGCTATTTGAAAGTTGAATGCTTAAAACCAGCAAATCAAATTGTTTGGGGACGGACTTCGTGGAGACAACCGAGCACTGAAGGTGATCCTTGGTAAAGATTGCCACTCCACCACCTTTGGAAGATCTGTCTTACCGAAAAAGGTTATAACCAGAAAGGTTAACATCAGTATTCAAAACACTCTTTCTTAACCACATCTCAGTAATGACCAACACATCTGGATTGAAGCTGTGAACCCACACTTTCAATTGATCCATTTTAGGTAATAAGCTTCTAGTGTTGACGTGCAGAAAACCCAGGCTTTTACGAGAGCAGATTTGGGCCTAGCAACAGTAGATGGGCCAGGGTGTACATGCACATTTCCAGATATAATCAACAGTAACACAATCAGGGCACGGCAGAGGACAGGGAGAACTCTGCAGTGCTGATTTATGACATCTGAATGTGCATCAGATGGCAACAAGATCATATTGTACAGCAATTTCAACAGGTAACATGAATACAAAGCTGGCGAGAGGTGGTTAGAATAGGATGGGAGGCCAAAAGTCTGTGTAACAAATAGAGAGTCAGAGTCCCGAGTGTTGGAACAAACATAGTCTGTCCCACGGTTGGGTAAACAAGGAAGTTCATAGTCAACAAAGCATGCAGGAGTCATGAGGCAAATACCAAAATAAGAAAATAAAAACAGAAAAAAATGTATATTTAACAACTTGGGGCTAGCCATTGTAAGTTCAGAGTCACTCGCCCAACAGTGTGTGTGTGCTGGAGGTGAGCGAAAGCTTGTGAGAGAGGGGTGAGTGTGGTGGGGGTACCTGTACCAGACAGGGAGAGACAGGGCAGGGCAGACGGTGAACAGAGAGGGGTGAGTGTGGTGGGGGTACCTGTACCAGACAGGGGGAGACAGGCCAGGGCAGACGGTGAACAGAGAGGGGGAGTGTGGTGGGGGTACCTGTACCAGACAGGATGAGACAGGCCAGGGCAGACGGTGAACAGAGAGGGGGAGTGTGGTGGGGGTACCTGTACCAGACAGGATGAGACAGGCCAGGGCAGACGGTGAACAGAGGGGGGGAGTGTGGTGGGGGTACCTGTACCAGACAGGGGGAGACAGGGCAGACGGTGAACAGAGAGGGGGGAGTGTGGTGGAGGTACCTGTACCAGACAGGGGGAGACAGGGCAGACGGTGAACAGAGAGGGGGGAGTGTGGTGGGGGTACCTGTACCAGACGGGGAGAGACAGGCCAGGACAGACAGTGAACAGAGAGGGGGGAGTGTGGTGGGGGTACCTGTACCAGACAGGGGGAGACAGGCCAGGGCAGACGGTGAACAGAGAGGGGGGAGTGTGGTGGGGGTACCTGTACCAGACAGGGGGAGACAGGGCAGACGGTGAACAGAGAGGGGGGAGTGTGGTGGGGGTACCTGTACCAGACAGGTCAGGGCAGACGGTGAACAGATCGCCAGGTGGACTCCCAGCAGCAGTGCAGCAGGCAACGGGAGTAGGTGTCACATCCACTTGGGAGAAGCATATATTTCTGGAGTCAGATGTGTTGTAGAAAATGCCAGCGGATGATCTCTGAACAGCAGGAGGGGGCTTCAAATGCCTCTGGATTTGGCTGGGGCAGGCTGCGAGAGACTCCTGCCACTTGTTGGGCCCAAAGACCTCAACACCTCTCACTTCACACCTCAGTGCTAATTGAAGTTGTATCTTGTCTGTCCTAGCAAGCCTGGCAGCCTTAACTCAGCGTTCAGTCCTCATAAAGTGAGTCAGGTCTCTGCTGTTTGTTTGTTACAGCACCGTCTGTATAGCTTGGAAAAGTACATCCCTGGTAGCAGTAATCCCTCTAGGTAATTTTGTCCAAAATTAGGTTGTAGGTTTGGAGTTTTGTACTGTAGTGTATTGTATTGTAATGTTGTAACGTTCGTCTATTTCTTCCTCCTCCTCGGATGAGGAGAGGCGAGAAGGATCGGACCAAAATGCAGCGTAGGTGGAATACATGAATGAATTTATTTAAACAAGACGACGAACACGAAGAACACTTGAATAACTACAAAACAATAAACGATGTGAACAAACCTGAACTAGAGAACATAACGCACTAACAGGAACGAACACATACACGAACGAAAACGAAACAGTCCCGTGTGGTGCGACAGACACAGACACAGACACAGGAACAATCACCCACAAACAAACAGTGTGAACAGCCTACCTTAATATGGTTCTCAATCAGAGGAAACGTAAAACACCTGCCTCTGATTGAGAACCATATCAGGCTAAATGAACATGAACCCAACATAGAAACACATAACATAGAATGCCCACCCCAACTCACGCCCTGACCATACTAAACAAATACAAAAACAAAGGAAAACAGGTCAGGAACGTGACACATGTACTGTAGTGTAGTGTATTATAGTGTAGTGTATTATAGTGTAGTGTATTATAGTATAGTGTAGTGTAGCGTATTATAGTGTATTATAGTGTAGTGTATTATAGTGTAGTGTATTATAGTGTAGTGTATTATAGTGTAGTGTAGTGTAGCGTATTATAGTGTAGTGTAGTGTATTGTAGTGTATTATAGTGTAGTGTATTATAGTGTAGTGTAGTGTAGCGTATTATAGTGTATTATAGTGTATTGTAGTGTATTATAGTGTAGTGTACTGTATTGTATTGTAGTGTATTATAGTGTATTATAGTGTAGTGTATTGTAGTGTATTATAGTGTAGTGTAGTGTAGTGTAGTGTAGTGTAGTGTATTATAGTGTAGTGTAGTGTAGTGTATTGTAGTGTATTATAGTGTAGTGTAGCGTATTATAGTGTAGTGTATTGTAGTGTATTATAGTGTAGTGTAGCGTATTATAGTGTAGTGTAGTGTATTGTAGTGTAGTGTATTGTAGTGTATTATAGTGTAGTGTAGCGTATTATAGTGTAGTGTAGTGTATTGTAGTGTAGTGTATTGTAGTGTATTATAGTGTAGTGTAGTGTAGTGTATTGTAGTGTATTATAGTGTAGTGTAGTGTATTGTAGTGTATTATAGTGTAGTGTAGTGTATTATAGTGTAGTGTAGTGTATTGTAGTGTAGTGTATTGTAGTGTATTATAGTGTAGTGTAGCGTATTATAGTGTAGTGTAGTGTATTGTAGTGTAGTGTATTGTAGTGTATTATAGTGTATTGTAGTGTAGTGTATTGTAGTGTATTATAGTGTAGTGTATTGTAGTGTATTATAGTGTAGTGTAGTGTATTGAAGTGTATTGTATTGTAGTGTAGTGTAGTGTAGTGTATTATAGTGTAGTGTAGCGTATTATAGTGTAGTGGAGTGTATTGTAGTGTATTATAGTGTATTGTAGTGTAGTGTATTGTAGTGTATTATAGTGTAGTGTATTGTAGTGTATTATAGTGTAGTGTAGTGTATTATAGTGTATTGTAGTGTAGTGTAGTGTATTATAGTGTAGTGTAGTGTATTATAGTGTAGTGTAGTGTAGTGTATTGTAGTGTATTATAGTGTAGTGTAGTGTATTGAAGTGTATTATAGTGTAGTGTAGTGTAGTGTATTATAGTGTATTATAGTGTATTGTAGTGTATTATAGTGTAGTGTAGTGTATTGAAGTGTATTATAGTGTAGTGTAGTGTAGTGTAGTGTATTGTAGTGTATTATAGTGTATTGTAGTGTAGTGTATTGTAGTGTATTGAAGTGTATTATAGTGTAGTGTACTGTAGTGTATTGTAGTGGATCTACTGATGTACCTGTAGTAAGTGGATCTGCTGATGTACCTGTAGTAAGTGGATCTACTGACGTACCTGTAGTAAGTGGATCTACTGACGTACCTGTAGTAAGTGGATCTGCTGATGTACCTGTAGTAAGTGGACCTACTGATGTACCTGTAGTAAGTTGATCTGCTGATGTACCTGTAGTAAGTGGATCTAATGTAAGGTGACCAGATTTCTGAAATTAAAACCGGGGACATTTCCAGTTCGGCAGGTCAATATTTCATTAAAATATCCAATGTTATTATCTATGAAATATAAAGGTGGACAGTTCCGGTTTCATGTATTTAGTCTAACAGGCACACTGTGATAGAGAAAACAACTATATTACAGAAACACTACAGACAAGACAGAACTGTCCGATCTGAACAGGCATTCAGTGGTCCTGGTAGTCTGGGTAGAATAAGAGCAGAAGAAAACATGAGAAAAACTAGAAAAACAGACAATAGTCTATGTGAAATACTTAACAACATAATAAAGAAATAAGACGATCATGAGATTGGTAACTACATACTATACTTATACCAACCTAATCTGTATATTTCTCAGAAGAATGTATCCTCTTCAGGATTGCTCTGTCTTTGGCCAGCTTCTCCATGAACTCCTGGCAGGGGAGGTTGAAGTTTGTCTTCACAATAAGCATGGCCTTGATGGTAGGAACAGTGAACCTATTTCTTGCTGCTGTCCATAGATCATTCATTTGGGAGAACACTCTCTCAACTGGTGCATTACTTCCAGGTAAGCACATGACAACAGACACTAATCTAGCCAGGTTAGTGTGTGGGATGTCGTTCTCTTTGAAGTGGGTAACCACCGTGCTCCATCTCTGACTACTGTCTCAGATGTTTTCCATTCTTCAAGCGATCCCCCCCTTTAGGAACTCTTGCAGGCCAGTAACCTCGTCACACAATGCATCCTCATTGATGGTCACATTGGGGCATTTGTCCTGCAGTGTGGCTGCTGCCTTCTGGATCTCTTCACGCTGAGGGTGCCTTTTTAAAAGGAGACAATGTACATCTTTTAGATTATCTGTGTGCTTTCCCCCAATGCTTGCAAGTAGTTCACAGCCGTAGTGAAGAATGATTGGGATGTTTTGAGAAAGCTCTCTTTAGACATGGCTCCATTTCCCTCTAGTTCTCTCAGAAGTCCTCTGACCAAAACTGGAATGAAGTTGTCATCACGTCTTGCAGTCAATTTTGCCTCAACGTTTCTCAGAATTGCAGCGGACTCTACAGCACAGCGGTCCTGGCCTTCAAGCATCTCGATTGTGTCACTGAATACGGTCAGGTTTCCATGGACAAAGTCCAGCCAAAGTTCAGTCAGTGGATCTTCGCACATTGTTCACAGGACAACAGAGCATTTGTCTTCAGAAAGAAAAAAGGATTTCAATGGCACATACTTTTTCAGCACTCTTTCTAGAGCAGGGAGCATGGACATCCAGCTGTGGACATCCAGCTGTGGACATCCAGCTGTGGACATCCAGCTGTGGACAGCCAGCTGTGGACATCCAGCTGTGGACATCCAGCTGTGGACATCCAGCTGTGGACATCCAGCTGTGGACAGCCAGCTGTGGACATCCAGCTGTGGACATCCAGCTGTGGACATCCAGCTGTGGACATCCAGCTGTGGACATCCAGCGAACATTGCTGTGTCCTAAAATGTTATGGTACTCCTGGCCAACAAACTCACAAAAGCTCTTCAGTCTTTCTACTCTGACGGTGAAAATATGAACATATCCAAATATCTTTGTGAGCAGGTACTCAACATCATATCCAAAGCTGTTCTGGCCGTGTTATGAATGATGTGGGCAGGAAAACCTAAGCCAATCACCTCCCGCTGCAGAGCATTTTTAACGATGGTCTGGACATTGACCCTCCCCAGCCTCTTCAGTCCTCCAAAGTTGGTATTTGTTGTCGGCAGAGAATGTTTCCCAGGTTACATTTTTAGATGACCACCAGGACCTCAGCTGCAATTTCCTCTGCTGTTTCTCCTTTCAATTCAACAAAATCAAGCAGGTTTGTTTCCACAGATGTGCTGCCATCATATATCTTACAATATCTGACTACTATTGGCAGCAGCTTCACATGTCCATGATTGGACGCATCACTGGACAGGGACACAAATTCAACCTGGTCTAGGTCCTGTGTTACCAAAGTAGTTGCCCATGGTGCTAACACGTTACTCACTGTGGCGTCACATTTTGTCCTAGCACATGGTGCTAACACGTTACTCACTGTGGCGTCACATTTTGTCCTAGCACATGGTGCTAACACGTTACTCACTGTGGCGTCACATTTTGTCCTAGCACATGGTGCTAACACGTTACTCACTGTGGCGTCACATTTTGTGGTATGCAAAGACATCCTCCTGCACAGCTAAACCATATTCTTATTGGGAAGGCTCTACCTTCTTGAAGAATGTGGTGACAGAGGGCATACCAACACGGCCAATCAGAGAGGTTTTATGCTTTTTCGTCTGTTGATGTTCTACCACTGCCGTTCTTCTCCGGCTGCCAATTGAAAGAGAGGAATTACAAAGGGTGCAGTGAACCATTCTATCGTCTTGACCTGAGCGTATAAATTTAAATGTTCTCATCATGTTTTTCATAAAAAGTGCATTTCCGTTTCTTGGAAAGAGTCATTGTACCTCCTCTGTCTGTTCTTCTTCACTCTCCTTGTGTCACTCTTCTTACTCTCTTAAGTTGTTCTTCTCCTCCAATCTTTCTCCTCCTCTTGTCATCACTCGTCTTCCTTTCCTTCTCTTCACCTTTCCACCTCACTCTTCTACACTCTCCTTGCTTCACTCTTTTTACTCCCTTCATTTTTCCTTCTCCTTCCTCTCCAATCTGTATTAATAAATAACATACTATTAGATAAAATACTTTGGTTAACAGATTCCCATCGCTTGCCTCATTTTTGTATTTTATCTCAAAAACATTGTTTGAAATAATAAATTGGCAGGCTCTGTAATCATATCCTTATCTTCCCTCTTCTCTCTCTCTCACTCACTCTTCTTCCTATCCAGTCTTCCTCCTCTCCACTGCTAATGCTATCCATGAACATTTCTAAATATATTTTCACACTACTTATTATAATGCCAAACCATTAAAATTGTAATCTACAAAAATACTATCAGAATTAATTGTGCATTCATTTAATATAATCATATTTTCAAAACAGCCCGTCCACTGCATGTTTACATGTGAACGTTTGTTAACCTAGTTACCATGACAGTAGCTAGCTAACCTAACTCAGTCTACATAGCTAACGTTAGCTAGCATAACCTATTTAAAACCTTATAAAGCAGAGCATCTATCTATATAATAAATGGTGACATTATAACATCATTGACTAGTATCTCAAACGATTGTAACTTACCTGGCTTGAAAAGACGTTTGTGGTGATGTTGTGGATTCACTTGATACTTGCTAATGTTAGCTTCTTGGCGAGTTTTCCACAGCAGTTTTCTCTAAAACTATCGCGAGCAGGTAGTCAGTAGTAGAAGAAGAGTGAATGAAGCTGCTATAGCGAGCAGCCCCCTCTGCTGGCCTAAACAAGCACAACGCGATTGAGACGTCAACCGGTAGGCTCTGCTGCCCGGTCTTTCTTGCCAAGTAAAATATTTCACTTTGCGGTCTGTTTTTAACGCACAGTTAAAAACGGGGACATTTCCGGGGACTGCTCTAGTCGGGGACAGGCCACCAAAAACGTGGACTGGAAAACGGGGAAACGGGGACGTCTGGTCACCCTAATCTACTGTCAGACTGGTGGATCTTACATGGATGTACCTGTAGTAAGTGGACCTGCTGTCAGACTGATGCTTCAGGTGGTCCTGGAATGGTTTCGAGGCCTGTTCAGAAATCTGGTGCTCATGAATGTGTGGCGTCAAAGGACCCTTTGATAATGAATAAAGTTGACATCACAGCTTTTATTGGTAAGGTTATCAATACGACTCGGGTTGTAGAAAGTAGAAATGCCAGGTTGAAGGTTATTGTGGAGATGGCAAAAGAGATATTGGGGGTAACAGATGTTACTGTTGAAATGGTTGTTGACATGCTGAACAATCCTAAGGGAGTGTTTTAGCATGATATAGATAAAGTTGAATAGGTTTTGGGGAGGGGGAGGTAGAAGTTAGGGATTTATTTGGTTTAGAATTGTATGTTCATGGTAGTACAGAATTGGGCAGCTCATGATTGATCATACATTCCAGCACAGTGGGTGGCGGCATGCATTTAAACGATTGTTTGCGGACCGCCATGTTTCCCTAGAAGAAGAAGGAGGAGAAGGAGGAAGGAAGAAAGAAGCAGTGGAGTGGAGCGAAGTGGAATGGAGTACCGTGTAATGGAGTACCGTGGAATGGAGTGCAGTGCAGTATGATTGTGGAGCCAGTTTGGTCGGAGATGGACAATGGCTCTTTCCCGAGGTCTGAGATGCTGTGCCCGGGTGTTTTCCTGGATACCTGTCCTCATAATCACCTCCGTGGTGCTGTGGTCCTACTACGCCTATGTGTTTGAGCTATGTTTATGTAAGTATGGGGATTATGACGGTTGTCTGTTATGTTTTCGTCGTATTGTCCGCGATGCTAGCTAGCTAACGTTTCCGGGACAGTGATGCCCAATACAAAAGCTCTTTAAACCTGCTAGCCAAACCTAGCTTCATGCTAACCAGGAAGCGTTTTTTTTCGTGATGTAGTCTTTATAAATCTATCTAGTGACCACATTGTACTGTTTTTTGTTTCCAATTCCATTTGAGAACGAATTATACTGTTGTTACATTTACCTACCAAATTTAGCAAGTAAATAAATAGCTAGCTAGCTATATATTTAAAGGCAATTAACGTTACGGAATGTAGCTAACTGTGTTGTGATAAGACAGTATTGTTAGTTAGCTACTGTAAGTACAGGTGTGGAGTAATCACTGTCAGACTGTAACATGTTGTTTTGCTGTCTTCACAACCCAAGTGTTGGCAACTCCAGCTACCAAATAGCTGGTGGAGTACTGCTGTGCGCACTGTAGCTAGCTACATCAGCTGTTTGCATGTCAATAATTCAGAATTGTCCAATGTGTGCTCTTTACAGTCACAATCAGCAACACATTGGAGAAGGGTGAGTTTTTAACACATAGGCCTTATGGTCAGAATAGTCATCGGACACCTTGTAGACACTTGAATATCAGCTTGATAGTCGTAGTTTCCTAAGTGTCTGTCTGTGTTTCCAGTGGCCTACCTACTGGTGTTCCATGTGTGTTTTGTGATGTTCTCCTGGACCTATTGGAAGGCCATCTTCACTCCTCCTGCCTCACCCTGCAAGAAGGTAGGAGATCATTGTTGGTGGTTTGTCCCATCTGGAATAGGCCTATGTAACAGTTTAACCACTGCTAACTAGCTAGCCATTTCACATCCGTTACACCTACATGGCCAAGCAAGACATCGTAAAGACTTGGCTTGTTCACACTGCAGGCCTTAATGCTTAAATCAGTTGTTGTTTTTCATATCTGTTTTGGAATACTGACTGTTCAGACAGCAAGTTACAAGTGACCGAATCAGATCTATGTGTTCAGACAGCAAGTTACAAGTGACCGAATCAGATTTATGTGTTCAGACAGCAAGTTACAAGTGACCGAATCAGATTTATGTGTTCAGACAGCAAGTTACAAGTGACCGAATTTTGCAGGGCTCTGGCAGTGCACCTCCTTGCACAAAGGCGGAGGTAGCGGTCCTGCTGCTGGGTTGTTGCCCTCCTACGGCCTCCTCCACGTCTCCTGAAGTACTGGCCTGTCTGTCGAATCAGATTTATGTGTTCAAACAGCAAGTTACAAGTGACCAAATCAGATTTATGTGTTCAAACAGCAAGTTACAAGTGACCAAATCAGATTTATGTGTTCAGACAGCAAGTTACAAGTGACCGAATCAGATTTATGTGTTCAGACAGCAGTCATTTGTTGACTTGGCTATGCTAAGTCATAGTAATGACTGGTGTGTGTGTGCAGTGGTGTAGGCTGATTGGTGGCGGTGCTCGTGGGCCTGCTTGCTATCACTCAGAAGTTATGTAACAAGCTAAGGTTAGAACGATGTTCAAAATCACAGTGTAAGAACACTTTGAAAGCCTCAAAGGATAAGACGATCCAACTTTCAAAACAAGTCCTTTTTGGCTAGACACAACAGTCAACTAGCTAGCTAGCTAATTTCCCCCCAACATCGGACACACCCTAACTTCGGACACTCTTTAGCGGTTGAAAGGATTAAATCACCTGGAGCTCAACATTTTAAACGGACTGGAAAATAACGGTACGTTTTGCGACTAAAGACACCCTTCTAGATGACCACCGATGTCCATTGCAGTTTATGTAAGTTAGGTTTTGAGTTTTCTAAAGTCATATATATATATATATTTTTTTTTACACATTTTGTGGGATACCCTGTAAATTGTCAAATTCAACTGCGCGACAGACCACACATCATTTAATATGGAACTTTTTACCTAAATGATTTATATTCAGTTATATGTTAGTATTAAACTGATCTACTTTCTCAAACCATAAGATTAATCAGTAAAATAAATAATGAGACATTATTTGGTTACAACACTGAAGAAGATGTTGGTGAAGAACCATTTTTAAGAGTCAAACGGAGGGGCACGGGGCTACGGAATGGAAAGTTGACAGACAAGTCATTTTTTTATTTTTTACCGGAAGACTAGTCAACTATCTAGTAAACACTTCGGATACGAGGTTGGTGTCTCTTTTTTTGAACAAAATTAAACGGATATATCTTGTAATTGAACAAAATTGTAAGGTGGCCAATAATACGTGAGGTATTTTTTTGCTAAACCTCGAATCAAAAAGCAGAGTAGCAACAAGAGATGCCAAATAACAGTCTAAAAACCACCTTGAGGGCAACTACATCAGATTTGACACATGGCCAGGAATCAGATTTGACGCATGGCCAGGAATCAGATTTGACGCGTGGCCAGGAATCAGATTTGTATCTGATTTCAAACCACCTACAAAGGTGGTTTGAAATGAGGCTTTAAATATTCGATTCCATGTGCTTTTTGGCTGTTCAGACTGCAGGAAAAAGTATAGATTTGAATCGAATATGCAAAAAAATTGGATCTGAGTCACTTCAAACTGCCTGTGTGAACAAGGCTATATACATGCGTAGCCTGTAACAAGTAGCCTAATAAAGCATGATCCCTGTTGACTAATGTAACTTTTTATGTTGCTGGAAGCTTTTGAATATAATGTTGTCTATAAAAGCCATAGAATGTTGCTGTTCTAATCAGATGATTCAAAGCCTGTGTATTTATTATGGATCCCCATTAGTTCCTGCCAAGGCAGCGGCTACTCTTCCTGGGGTTTATTATGGATCCCCATTAGTTCCTGTCAAGGCAGCAGCTACTCTTCCTGGGGTTTATTATGGATCCCCATTAGTTCTTGCCAAAGCAGCAGCTACTCTTCCTGGGGTTTATTATGGATCCCCATTAGTTCCTGCCAAGGCAACAGCTACTCTACCTGGGGTTTATTATGGATCCCCATTAGTTCCTGTCAAGGTAGCAGCTACTCTTCCTGGGGTTTATTATGGATCCCCATTAGTTCCTGCCAAGGCAGCAGCTACTCTTCCTGGGGTTTATTATGGATCCCCATTAGTTCCTGCCAAGGCAGCAGCTACTCTTCCTGGGGTTTATTATGGATCCCCATTAGTTCCTGCCAAGCCAGTAGCTACTCTTCCTGGGGTTTATTATGGATCCCCATTAGTTCCTGCCAAGCCATCAGCTACTCTTCCTGGGGTTTATTATGGAACCCCATTAGTTCCTGCCAAGGCAGCAGCTACTCTTCCTGGGGTTTATTATGGATCCCCATTAGTTCCTGCCAAGGCAGCAGCATGTCTTCCTTGGGTTTATTATGGATCCCCATTAGTTCCTGCCAAGGCAGCAGCTACTCTTCCTGGGGTTTATTATGGATCCCCATTAGTTCCTGCCAAGGCAGCAGCTACTCTTCCTGGGGTTTTTTATGGACCCCCATTAGTTCCTGCCAAGGCAGCAGCTACTCTTCCTGGGGTTTATTATGGATCCCCATTAGTTCCTGCCAAGGCAGCAGCTACTCTTGCTGGGGTTTATTATGGATCCCCATTAGTTCCTGCCAAGGCAGCAGCTACTCTTCCTGGGGTTTATTATGGATCCCCATTAGTTCCTGCCAAGGCAACAGCATCTCTTCCTGGGGTTTATTATGGATCCCCATTAGTTCCTGCCAAGGCAGCAGCTACTCTTCCTGGGGTTTATTATGGATCCCCATTAGTTCCTGCCAAGGCAGCAGCTACTCTTCCTGGGGTTTATTATGGATCCCCATTAGTTCCTGCCAAGGCAGCAGCTACTCTTCCTGGGGTTTATTATGGATCCCCATTAGTTCCTGCCAAAGCAGCAGCTACTCTTCCTGGGGTTTATTATGGTTCCCCATTAGTTCCTGCCAAGGCAGCAGCTACTCTTCCTGGGGTTTATTATGGATCCCCATTAGTTCCTGTCAAGGCAGCAGCTACTCTTCCTGGGGTTTATTATGGATCCCCATTAGTTCTTGCCAAAGCAGCAGCTACTCTTCCTGGGGTTTATTATGGATCCCCATTAGTTCCTGCCAAGGCAACAGCTACTCTACCTGGGGTTTATTATGGATCCCCATTAGTTCCTGTCAAGGTAGCAGCTACTCTTCCTGGGGTTTATTATGGATCCCCATTAGTTCCTGCCAAGGCAGCAGCTACTCTTCCTGGGGTTTATTATGGATCCCCATTAGTTCCTGCCAAGGCAGCAGCTACTCTTCCTGGGGTTTATTATGGATCCCCATTAGTTCCTGCCAAGCCAGCAGCTACTCTTCCTGGGGTTTATTATGGATCCCCATTAGTTCCTGCCAAGGCATCAGATACTCTTCCTGGGGTTTATTATGGATCCCCATTAGTTCCTGCCAAGGCAGCAGCTACTCTTCCTGGGGTTTATTATGGATCCCCATTAGTTCCTGCCAAGGCAGCAGCATGTCTTCCTTGGGTTTATTATGGATCCCCATTAGTTCCTGCCAAGGCAGCAGCTACTCTTCCTGGGGTTTATTATGGATCCCCATTAGTTCCTGCCAAGGCAGCAGCTACTCTTCCTGGGGTTTTTTATGGACCCCCATTAGTTCCTGCCAAGGCAGCAGCTACTCTTCCTGGGGTTTATTATGGATCCCCATTAGTTCCTGCCAAGGCAGCAGCTACTCTTGCTGGGGTTTATTATGGATCCCCATTAGTTCCTGCCAAGGCAGCAGCTACTCTTCCTGGGGTTTATTATGGATCCCCATTAGTTCCTGCCAAGGCAACAGCATCTCTTCCTGGGGTTTATTATGGATCCCCATTAGTTCCTGCCAAGGCAGCAGCTACTCTTCCTGGGGTTTATTATGGATCCCCATTAGTTCCTGCCAAGGCAGCAGCTACTCTTCCTGGGGTTTATTATGGATCCCCATTAGTTCCTGCCAAGGCAGCAGCTACTCTTCCTGGGGTTTATTATGGATCCCCATTAGTTCCTGCCAAAGCAGCAGCTACTCTTCCTGGGGGTTATTATGGTTCCCCATTAGTTCCTGCCAAGGCAGCAGCTACTCTTCCTGGGGTTTATTATGGATCCCCATTAGTTCCTGCCAAGGCAGCAGCTACTCTTCCTGGGGTTTATTATGGATCCCCAATAGTTCCTGCCAAGGCAGCAGCTACTCTTCCTGGGGTTTATTATGGATCCCCATTAGTTCTTGCCAAGGCAGCAGCTACCCTTCCTGGTGTTTATTATGGATCCCCATTACTTCCTGCCAAGGCAGCAGCTACTCTTCCTGGGGTTTATTATGGATCCCCAATAGTTCCTGCCAAGGCAGCAGCTACTCTTCCTGGGGTTTATTATGGATCCCCATTAGTTCTTGCCAAGGCAGCAGCTACCCTTCCTGGGGTTTATTATGGATCCCCATTACTTCCTGCCAAGGCAGCAGCTACTCTTCCTGGGGTTTATTATGGATCCCCATTAGTTCCTGCCAAGGCAGCAGCTACTCTTCCTGGGGTTTATTATGGATCCCCATTAGTTCCTGCCAAGGCAGCAGCTACTCTTCCTGGGGTTTATTATGGATCCCCATTAGTTCTTGCCAAGGCAGCAGCTACTCTTCCTGGGGTTTATTATGGATCCCCAATAGTTCCTGCCAAGGCAGCAGCTACTCTTCCTGGGGTTTATTATGGATCCCCATTAGTTCCTGCCAAGGCAGCAGCTACTCTTCCTGGGGTTTATTATGGATCCCCAATAGTTCCTGCCAAGGCAACAGCTACTCTTCCTGGGGTTTATTATGGATCCCCATTAGTTATTGCCAAGGCAGCAGCTACCCTTCCTGGGGTTTATTATGGATCCCCATTAGTTCTTGCCAAGGCAGCAGCTACCCTTCCTGGGGTTTATTATGGATCCCCATTAGTTCCTGCCAAGGCAGCAGCTACTCTTCCTGGGGTTTATTATGGATCCCCAATAGTTCCTGCCAAGGCAGCAGCTACTCTTCCTGGGGTTTATTATGGATCCCCATTAGTTCCTGCCAAGGCAGCAGCTACTCTTCCTGGGGTTTATTATGGATCCCCAATAGTTCCTGCCAAGGCAGCAGCTACTCTTCCTGGGGTTTATTATGGATCCCCATTAGTTCTTGCCAAGGCAGCAGCTACTCTTCCTGGGGTTTATTATGGATCCCCATTACTTCCTGCCAAGGCAGCAGCTACTCTTCCTGGGGTTTATTATGGATCCCCATTAGTTCCTGCCAAGGCAGCAGCTACTCTTCCTGGGGTTTATTATGGATCCCCAATAGTTCCTGCCAAGGCAGCAGCTACTCTTCCTGGGGTTTATTATGGATCCCCATTAGTTCTTGCCAAGGCAGCAGCTACTCTTCCTGGGGTTTATTATGGATCCCCAATAGTTCCTGCCAAGGCAGCAGCTACTCTTCCTGGGGTTTATTATGGATCCCCATTAGTTCCTGCCAAGGCAGCAGCTACTCTTCCTGGGGTTTGTTATGGATCCCCAATAGTTCCTGCCAAGGCAGCAGCTACTCTTCCTGGGGTTTATTATGGATCCCCATTAGTTCTTGCCAAGGCAGCAGCTACCCTTCCTGGGGTTTATTATGGATCCCCATTACTTCCTGCCAAGGCAGCAGCTACTCTTCCTGGGGTTTATTATGGATCCCCATTAGTTCCTGCCAAGGCAGCAGCTACTCTTCCTGGGGTTTATTATGGATCCCCAATAGTTCTTGCCAAGGCAGCAGCTACTCTTCCTGGGGTCCATCAAAATGAATGCAGTTCATAACATTTTTAAAACATTACAATACATTGACAGATTTGACAACACATGCTTCATCAAGGCTCAGTTGTAGAGTATTATAACGTGGTTGTTGGTTCCAGTTCCAGCTGTCGTACTCCGATAAGGAGCGTTATGAGAGGGAGGAGAGGCCTGATGCTCAGAAACAGATCCTGGTGGACATCGCTAAGAGTCTCCCCATCTTCACTAGAGCTACGTCTGGAGGTGAACCACTCATATCTACAGACACAAATGGCTCCCTATTCCCTTTGTAGTGCACTATACAAGGAACATGGTTCCATTTGGGACGCAACCAAGCTTTTCTAGTCCTGTTAGCAAACCTCCTATCAAACATTTACAACATGCCAGCAACTGACTGTACCGATCAGTTAGTGTCTGGAAGATAAGGAAGGATCATATGACCTCTGTCTCTCTCTCTCTGTCTCTCTCTCTTTCTCTGTGTCTGTCTCTCTGTGTGTGTTTCTCTCTCTCTCTCTGTGTATCTCGTTCTCTCTCTCTCTGTCTGTCTCATTCTGTCTCTCTCTCCGCCTCTTTCTCTGTCTCTCTCTCTCTGTTTCTCTCTCTGTCTCTCTCGCTCTCTCTGTCTGTCTCTCTGTCTCTGTCTCTCTCTCTCTGTCTCTCTCATTCTGTCTCTCTCTCCGCCTCTCTCTCTCTCTGTTTCTCTCTGTCTCTCTCTCTTGCTCTCTCTGTGTCTGTCTGTCTCTCTGTCTCTGTCTCTCTCTCTGTGTCTGTCTGTCTCCCCCCAGCGATCAGGTTCTGTGACCGGTGCCAGGTGCTGAAGCCTGACCGCAGTCACCATTGCTCTGTCTGTGAAACGTAAGTCTCCCCCCCCCCCCGCTGCTGTCATTATACACACATACCCGTCTCCCTGTCTGTGTACAGATAACACTGATCTGATTGGACAGCATTAGAAAGGTGACACCAGTCCACCTCTGATTGGACAGCATTAGTATCTCTTGTTTACCTGGAGAACAACACCTGTCCTGTTAATGATGATGACTAAACCCTCTGGCCAGCTACTATAATCTTCCTTCCTCTGAGGCCTGATTGATCAAACTCTGTATATACTGAAATCTGACCCGTTTACTGACGTTGTCTATAGACAGACATTTAAACCTCCAAAATTAATCTCTTTACACTTTTCTCAAAGTTAAGAAACACCTTTTTATGTTGATTGAATCGTGAATGTTGTTACATGTTCTAATGGTAGTTGCTTACTTAAGTTAACCCTGTTCAGTGATATGTGTTGTCTGTTGCAGGTGTGTCCTGAAGATGGACCATCACTGTCCATGGTGGGTGATCAATACAGTCTGTTTATTGTGGGTGATCAATACAGTCTGTTCATTGTGGGTGATCAATACAGTCTGTTCATTGTGGGTGATTAATACAGTCTGTTCATTGTGGTTGATCAATACAGTCTATTTATTGTGGGTGATCAATACAGTCTGTTTATTGTGGGTGATCAATACAGTCGGTTCATTGTGGGTGATCAATACAGTCTGTTCATTGTGGGTGATCAATACAGTCTGTTCATTGTGGGTGATCAATACAGTCTGTTCATTGTGGGTGATCAATACAGTCTGTTTATTGTGGGTGATCAATACAGTCTGTTTATTGTGGGTGATCAATACAGTCTGTCCATAGTGGGTGATCAATACAGTATGTTCATAGTGGGTGATCAATACAGTCTGTTTATTGTGGGTGATTAATACAGTCTGTTTATTGTGGGTGATCAATACAGATCATGCCTCCCGGGTGGCGCAGTGGTCTAGGGCACTGCATCGCAGTGCTAGCTGCGCCACCAGAGTCTCTGGGTTCGCGCCCAGGCTCTGTCGCAGCCCGCCGCAACCGGGAGGTCCGTGGGGCGACGCACAATTGGCATAGCGTCGTCCGGGTTAGGGAGGGTTTGGCCGGTAGGGATATCCTTGTCTCAGTATGTAAAAATGTAATAAAATGTATGCACTCTACTGTAAGTCGCTCTGGATAAGAGCGTCTGCTAAATGACTAAAATGTAAATGTAAATACAGTCTGTTCATTGTGGGTGATCAATACAGTCTGTTTATTGTGGGTGATCAATACAGTCTGTTCATTGTGTGTCTCTCTCTCTCTCCAGGGGGAATAAATGTGTCTCTCTCTCTCCAGGGGGAATAAATGTGTCTCTCTCTCTCTCCAGGGGGAATAAATGTGTGTCTCTCTCTCCAGAGGGAATAACTGTGTCTCTCTCCAGGGGGAATAACTGTGTCTCTCTCCAGGGGGAATAACTGTCTCTCTCTCTCTCTCCAGGGGGGAATAACTGTGTCTCTCTCTCCAGGGGGGAATAACTGTCTCTCTCTCTCTCCCTCTCTCTCTCTCCAGGGGGGAATAACTGTGTCTCTCTCTCTCTCTCTCTCTCTCTCTCTCCAGGGGGGAATAACTGTGACTCTCTCTCTCTCTCTCCAGGGGGGAATAACTGTGTCTCTCTCTCTCTCTCTCCAGGGGGGAA